>NW_019384568.1:0-65849 GCF_000671375.1 Centruroides sculpturatus
TACGTACAGAACCACCATACACTCTAATACATACAGTACCCCCATACACTCTATCGTCCATAGATAGAGAACCACCATGCACTCTAATACATACAAAACCCCATACACTCTATCACCCATAGATACAGAACCACCATGCACTCTAACACATACAGTACCCCATACACTCTATCATCCATAGATAGAGAACCAACATACACTCTATCATCTATAGATACAGAACCACCATGCACTCTAATACATACAGAACCCATACACTCTATCATCCATACGTACAGAACCACCATACACTCTAATACATACAGAACCCCCACACACTCTATCATCCGTAGATACAGAACCACCATGCACTCTAATACATACAGTACCCCATACACTCTATCATCCATAGATAGAGAACCAACATGCACTCTATCATCCATAGATATAGAACCCTCATACACTCTATTATCCATAGATACAGAATTACCATGCACTCTAATACATACAGAACCAACATTACACTTACATCCGTACGTACAGAACTCTCACTTTTTGTAATTCTGGAAGTTTCATGGTCCCCGAGACCAAAAATTAAAAAACATTGGTGGTCATTTGTCCATGCTTTCCCTCTATTATATATAAAAACCAAAAAAGTAAAAGGAAATGGAAGTTTTTCCTACAGATAAGACCGGTTAAAAAATTAAATTATATCAAAAATTTAGATAATATTTTATTGTTTAATATAAAACAATCGATTTAAAACACAGAGACCAACATTGGCATGAAATTACTAAACAGGAGAGAGAGACAGAGAGAGAGAGAAAGAGGAAAAATTATCCTTTCAGTTATCAGACATTCAATAAACACTTTTTGATATAATCCAACAGTTGAGATAAAATTTCCAATTCAATAGAAACGAAGATATCAAAAAATAGGACAATGTGTGTATCAATTCAGGTCGAGTTCATGTATTGGAAAGAGGTAAAAAGAGAAAGAGATGCCCTTCCTTCAGTGAAGAATAGAAGTAAAGATAAGCTATAATCTTCTTCCAATTAAGTATCCAAGCAAATGAACATGAGGGTTTATCTCACTTTGTCTTCTACAAAACTGTCATTTTGGTCACGAGGAGCGTGACAATTATTGGCTTGGATAAAGGGGGGACCATTCTGGAAATGTTCCAAAACCTTTCCCATTTAAATATCAATGTAACTATTGATAACATTTCTAATAAGTAACAATTAATAATATAATTATGATGGTCCTCCCAGAACTATAAACGTGTGCTGGAAAGAACTTACTGCCATCTGTTGTTTAAATTGATAATTAAAAGTTAAATTTAAATTAATTAAATCTTTTAATTTAATTAAAAATTCGAGGTTCTTTTTAATTATTTAAAGATTAAAATTACATTTTTAATTTATATATATTTTAAAATTTATTTATTAAAAAAAATCGAATCTATTTTGATGACGTATCATTAAATGTATGAAGTGAATAATAATTTACATTAATTAAAGAAAAAACAAATATTTTAACGAGAAACTAAGAAAATTACAGGAATAGTTTGTCTAGAATAAATTATTACTTCCGTTTCAAGTAGATTACAAGTGGATGATGAGGGAAGATGATAGATTGCTCCTATTACTGTGTTGATGAAGTTAAAAGTAAAATTATTCTGTTCGAATTAATTTCATCTGAGGTAAGAAAAGAAATAATTATAATAATAATTGTGAAATTAATTTTTATATTATCAATACATTATGAATATTATTTATCTTTCATCAATTTTTCTATTCTGTGACATTCTCAATCGCTCATACTTGAAAGATGAAGAAAAATTTCTTTTCTTTTATTTGACACACAGCTTAATGATAATTTATCTCAATAAATCTACATGAACATCGTTCTGTATTTCTCTATCATCTGACAGATTTATGTTCTTTATTGATATTCAACAACTTATTTCTTTTCTATGTTTATTTTTTGAACTTTAGACGGTAATATTGATTTTCGGTTAGAAAAACTTGTAAGTGCTTGCAGCTTAGTACAGTATTTCCGTTTTAAAGTAACAAAAACACTCATTATTTGTATTTATACATTGTGTACAATTTCTACATTAAGTAATAATACAACATAAGAATAAAATATTAAAAATAAGGTATTAAATGGCAGTAATTAGTACTTGTATTGTTTGGAATTCTAGTGCTTTGATATCGCAATTGTTTGGAATGTAAGTGCTTTGATGTCTCAATTGTTTGAAATGTAAGTGCTTTGATATCTCAATTGTTTGGAATTCTAGTGCTTTAATGTCTCAATTGTTTGGAATGTAAGTGCTTTGATATCTCATTTGTTTGGAATTCTAGTGTTTTGATGTCGCAACTGTTTGGAGTGTAAGTGATGTCTCAATTGTTTGAAATGTAAGTGCTTTGATATCTCAATTGTTTGGAATTCTAGTGCTTTGATGTCTCAATTGTTTGGAATTCTAGTGCTTTAATATCTCATTTGTTCAGAATTCTAGTGGATGTCTCAATTGTTTGGAATGTAAATGCTTTGATATCTCATTTGTTCGGAATTCTAGTGCTTTGATGTCTCAATTGTTTGGAATTCTAGTGCTTTGACGTCTCATTTGTTTGGAATTCTAGTGCTTTGATGTCTCATTTGTTTGGAAGCGAGTGATTTAAAATATCAATTGTTTGGAATGCAAGAATTTTAATACTTCTGTTACATGGTATGCAAATATTCTAATTTAACGCTTTCGTTACTTGGAATGTGAATACTTTTATGTTTTAATTGTTTGAAATGCTAGTTCTTTAATATCTTAATTATTAAAAAAAAATTAATTATTTGAAATGCGAGTACATTAATGCTTCTGTTTGGAATGCGAGTACTTTTTTACATTATGTATTGTTTGTGTTTATTCACTATTACTACCATAAAATAAAGTACAGTAATTATAAATAATATAAGTAACTGGTATTCCTTATATAAGGAGTATGAATCGATATATCTTCTAAACTGTGGATTTCCCACTAGATATATCTATATCCCGAACGATCCAGAGGTGAAATTTTATGATCACAACGATCGTTGGAAAATATAGATGATAAAAGACCTAAGAGATCCCAATTGGTATAGATTTATTTATGGTATTTGTTGCACCTTTAATTTCTCATACAGTAAAGGAAATATCACTCGAATAGCTTTGTTTTCCCTAATTTTAATAATCGATATAAATATATTTACCATATTCGAAAATTTTCTCACTAGATATATAGTTCCTAATTCAAAATATCCCAATGGTGAATTTTACGATCACGACGATAAACAGGAAGATATAGATGATAAAGGACCAAAGAGATCCCAATTGGTTTAAGTATATTTACGGTATTTACAGTATATCACTGTCAACGATCTCATACGATAATGGTAAATATATCGTCTATATAATCTATAGATTATTTTCTCATTTAAATTACACTAATTTAAATATATTAAATATTAATAGAGACTGATTATGTAATTCATTCACTTCATATTTCACTTCAAGCAATATTCTTCTCTGTTTTTTTGAATATTCGAATAATTTATCATTCATTCCAGCTTGAATAATGTTATATAAAGTCCTGTATTTATTCTTTAAATTAATTGAAACTTTGGCATCATGATTATGACGCCAAGTATTAAAACGTGCCTCTTTTAACTGTTCACAATTGTTTTAAAAAATATATTTTGTGTCAAGTTATATACGATTTTATCTTCTATTACATGACACATTTGAAATGTCTTGCTATTTCTAGAAACCATATACTTGGAAAAGAAATTCAGATCGAAGTTTTACAACTACCTTGTCAGATGTAAGTGAGAGATATGTGTCCCACCTGTCGTCGAAACATTTTTATTTGCAAGTATTCACCGAAATGTAATCCTAAACCAGTTTTCTCATTTCAGATAAAAAGAAAAATAAAATATATATTTTAATAGAATTTTTTAAATATATATTATATGTGATATGTTTGCTCTTATCGTAACCATTCGAAGATATTGCTCTAATAGCTATTGAATGTTTCTATAGTTTATATGACTCGTCTAATATATTTTTTTCTTTAAGCAATTTAAAATACGCATTAAAGTACACATTCCGAACAACAGAAGCATTAAACTACTTGCATTCCAAACAACAGAAACATTAAATTACTCCATTCCAAACAACAGAAGCATTAAATTACTCGCATTCCGAACAACAGAAGCATTAAATTACTCGCATTCCAAACAACAGAAACATTAAATTACTCCATTCCAAACAACAGAAGCATTAAATCACTCGCATTCCAAACAACAGAAGCATTAAATTACTCGCATTCCAAACAACAGAAGCATTAAATTACTCCCATTCCAAACAACAGAAGCATTAAATTACTCGCATTCCAAGCAACAGAAGCATTAAATTACTCCATTCCAAACAACAGAAGCATTAAATTACTCGCATTCCAAACAACAGAAGCATTAAATTACTCGCATTCCAAACAACAGAAGCATTAAATTACTCGCATTCCAAACAACAGAAGCATTAAATTACTCGCATTCCAAACAACAGAAGCATTAAATTACTCGCATTCCAAACAACAGAAGCATTAAATTACTCGCATTCCAAACAACAGAAGCATTAAATTACTCGCATTCCAAACAACAGAAGCATTAAATTACTCGCATTCCAAACAACAGAAGCATTAAATTACTCGCATTCCAAACAACAGAAGCATTAAATTACTCGCATTCCAAACAACAGAAGCATTAAATTACTCGCATTCCAAACAACAGAAGCATTAAATTACTCGCATTCCAAACAACAGAAGCATTAAATTACTCGCATTCCAAACAACAGAAGCATTAAATTACTCGCATTCCAAACAACAGAAGCATTAAATTACTCGCATTCCAAACAACAGAAGCATTAAATTACTCGCATTCCAAACAACAGAAGCATTAAATTACTCGCATTCCAAACAACAGAAGCATTAAATTACTCGCATTCCAAACAACAGAAGCATTAAATTACTCGCATTCCAAACAACAGAAGCATTAAATTACTCGCATTCCAAACAACAGAAGCATTAAATTACTCGCATTCCAAACAACAGAAGCATTAAATTACTCGCATTCCAAACAACAGAAGCATTAAATTACTCGCATTCCAAACAACAGAAGCATTAAATTACTCGCATTCCAAACAACAGAAGCATTAAATTACTCGCATTCCAAACAACAGAAGCATTAAATTACTCGCATTCCAAACAACAGAAGCATTAAATTACTCGCATTCCAAACAACAGAAGCATTAAATTACTCGCATTCCAAACAACAGAAGCATTAAATTACTCGCATTCCAAACAACAGAAGCATTAAATTACTCGCATTCCAAACAACAGAAGCATTAAATTACTCGCATTCCGAACAACAGAAGCATTAAATTACTCGCATTCCAAACAACAGAAACATTAAATTACTCCATTCCAAACAACAGAAGCATTAAATCACTCGCATTTCAAACAACAGAAGCATTAAAACATAATTCAAACAATTGAAATATTAAAGCACTGGCATTTCAAACAGATGCATTAAATGTTCTATTACATTGTTGAGAGTAAATGTTCATCAATAGTTTAAGTTATTGAGCTCTTCGATGTTGTGAATTATTGAATGTTCCAATGTGCTCTGAGTGTGTGTGATATTTCATGCAATGACAGAATAAGTGAGAGATTATAGTGAATAAATTGAATAGTTAAGTTCACTGATTTTCTGGAAGGCTATAAGCTTTAATATTGTTTTAATTATTGAGCATTACAATATTTTCGAATAAATGGATACTTTCTACAATGGAAATTGCATCAGATTAATACTCTAAAGTTTGATTTTGGAAGAGAAAATCTGAATAGTTTGAATGAATATGCTGGATGTTCCTTTTTGTGGTTTACAAAACCATTATGAATGGCTAGTTATGATTTTTATGTTACTGGTGCGTAGTTATTTATGGTTAAATATTCCTCCAACAATTAAATAATCAACGATCCATTAGTTCTCTGGTGAATTCTTCAACAATTTTGATCATTCCTATAATTTCGGATGAACCAAATAATTTAACACCGAATGAATGAATTGGATTAGATTAATGAAATAAGACAACACACTTGGGCGATCCGCCAGCGGTGATGGTCTCCCAGAGGACTTTCTATGATAAACTGGCTTCTGTTTAGATGTTAAACACGTGAAACCCGGAACACGTGGTGGTAAGGAGCGTACCCACGACCAACTGTCAGTAGTTTTATCCACTAGGCTTTGATTGAAAGGGTGCCTAATGACAGTGCTAATAGCATATTTAAATAATTTCGAGTGAGTACGTACTGTACATCCATGCACAAGCATACAATAACGATAAGCAGCTAGAAAATTGATGTTTATGAATTATTTGACCATTGTAATCTCTTCAAAAGTAAGGCATGTTATTCTCCATTTCAACAAAGAAAAACATAAAATAATCATTACAGATATCTCTTCTCTGTGCTCTTTTATGACATTAGGAAACTTTATAAACAACAAACATTAGTAACTTGGTAAGCCATCATGGGAGTAAGAAGAATTCTAGCGTGGAGTTATGAGATGACTCTAAGGAGAAATAATACTACTGAAGGCAATCAAATACTACAGCAGTAATAACAGCAAACGTTTGATTCTTAGTTTCATTAATAATCCCAGGCATGTTTCTAAAACTATTTTCTACATCCTATAATTTTCTGTATCGTCCTGCCAACGACCATTTAATTAATTTTACTTATTTTAATAATACCAATAATATAATAGTAATTATCGTTAGAGAATTCAGCGTAGGAAACTCGACGTAACTTTTATTTTAAAGTTTTAGAAAGATATATTTCAGAAATTCATGAAATTTGTAATATTAGGGGAGGACTTTTACAATATCAATCTGGATATGCAATTCTATCGCATTGGGAATATATCAAGTGAATTACAAATGTTATTTTCAAGAGTGATTCATGAGCGAATGAAAATCAACAAGGATAAATAATCCACTTTACAAATAATATTTAGATTTAGAATTTTTTAAAAATAATTTACATAAAGTTTGGGCTTTTTTTTAAAGAAAAAAAAAGGGGTGAAGATTCAATTTTATATATTCATTTTTCATATACTGTATATAAGTATAATAAATGAAAGGAGGAAAGATAAGTCGTCTCTGCTGCTATAAAAAAAATAAAAGAAGGAGAGGATAAAAGAACAGACCTTACAGAAAAATATATGACAGTCGAGAAAATTCAGAAATAAAAATAAAAATAAAAAAAGAAGGAAAGAACTCTTTGTAAACTATTGAATGTCTAGAGCATAAACAGTATAAAATTGTAGTAAAAATTCCAAACGTAAACATTGTTTCATGTAATAAATATTTACATAATGATACTAGGATAAGTATAATGATAATAACCTGTTCTTATGAGAGAAAACTAGACATTTGTCATAGTCTTTCATAACAATTTCGTTTATATACATATATATATTGAATACAGTTTTAGATGATATTCCCGATGATCGTTTATGGTTGTAAACAACTCATTCTTCTCGATTGTTAGAAAACAAGACATTTGTGTCGTTGCTAGTTTCATTGGAAACATTTTTCAAAATATTTCCCTGCTAACGGGATTATTATTTTTAAGTTATTATCCTCTTGTGTAATTATGTTTTAGGATTATAAATAAAGAGATGTTTATTTTCGACCGCATTCGCACGATAAACTTTTATAATGTGATAAAGCTTAATGCCTTTAAGTACAGTACATTACGATAATCTTTGAGGAAGAAAAATTTTCTTGTTATTTTTCTTCTAATTATTTTTATTATCTATCATTTCTGAAGATAAAAATTACCCTTTATGGCATGAAGTTTTCAGTTTTATAAAAGAGCGACGATTGTGTTTCGATCGTTATAAGGTAAATTTTGTCTTCTTTACGACGTGCATTTCTATTGTTTTTCGTGTTTTTAAAACGATCGAGTCGAGTTTAATAATAAATAAATTATATTATACTCCAAATTTTTCTCCAATAACTCCTTAATTATATTTTATATACTTCTATAAGAATTCATTGAGACTTTCCTTCCTTACAGCTACTATCTATAACCATCCCTCCATATATATATAAACAACCTGGAGGCAAGAAAATATTCTTACACTCCTTATTTTGACAAGAATAACAACATATTCGATCTATCACATCGTCTAGCAAGTGAAATCTGTGATATGACAAGAGACTTTCTAAAAATTGTACAAGACAAGAAGAAAAGTATCAGAGTATTATAAACATATCCAATTTCAACAGTAGATCATGATAAAATCTAAAAGGATATTGTTTAATATTTTTAATAGTGTATTACTCTATCGAACACGGTGTTTAAATTGGAACAGTACAAGATATTGTTATGATAACGTTGGGAGGAGGGTATATCTACAGAGATATGAGACAAAAAAACGAAATTGAATCACATCAAGCTTAACAACTATCTCTTAAGAAAGAAGATATATTACATAGGGCATGCGCTTTTTTCTTCTCAATCTGCAGAAGTAAGACGTCGAATTGAATCTGACCTAAACGGTGTAATCTCTTCCAGACATCGTCCAATTGAACCACACCAAACACTACACACCAAGTTTTTAGTCCCGTACAATGGTCTTTGTTAAACTAGAAAACACAAACCACAACAGGGAATACAAGACTTATTTTAAGAGAAAAATGCCAAACCAATCCTATAAAAAAATTTTTTTTCCTCCATTTTTTAAAAGAATTATTTAAAAAAAAATAAATGTAAACAATTGTTTAAATATAATTTTTTTTTTTATTATTATTATTCCAACACACTATGATATGTTGGGATAAATAATTTATTGATATTCATTCCCAAAATTCACACATTCATTCTTTCTCCTATTGTATTTTCTTATATTCTTTTACATTATTCTCTTAAAAAAACTGTACATAAACAAGAAAAATAATAGTAAATTATTATACAAAAATTCTCTTTTTTAATATTCTACATATTCATTATTCACAGGAGAATGATTTATAGAAAAAAAAACAATTTAATTTATAAATTAAGAAAAGGTCTTTCTACTCATATACAATTAGCTACTATATATATATATATATGTTGTATTGTTAATAAATTAAATTTTTTTTCTCTTTCTCTATATATATATATTCATATTTTGTAGAAATAAAGAATAATTAAATGTAAATATGAATTAAGGCAACCTTTATATAAAAATTCCTCATTGCCCATCGTCATCCTAATCATCAACGATAAACCTTTACATGATTTAACATGTAAACATTTTACTGTAGAGTTTTCAAGTATAGAAAGACTTAAGAGAAGGCCACTCTTTTTTGTGACAGTCGATTAATTAATTTACTGCAGAATATTTATTTTTTAAATAATTATATTTTAAAGTAATAAAAATTAATTAAAATATACAGAGGAGGATGAGGAAAAGAATTGTTTTCTCTTCTTTTTCTGTTAAAAAAAAAACAAATAAATTTTAACAATATAAATCGACTAAAATGTCGACTGTTTTAACAACATTTCTGCTGAAATTTAAAACATCGATATTGATCTAAAATTGGATTTCAATATTGAATTTGTACATTACAAACTGGAGATATTAACCGTAAACATATTTATTGTTTTTATTTAATTGTTCAGGTAACGTTCATTAACGTTTAAATCTATATACATAACATGAAATATGATAGTTAACGTTGTAATATCAGCTTCACATGTTGGAATATCTTTTATTTATTTTCTTAAATCACTGATAACGATTCTTGTTCATTTTCTTAATATATATATATATATATATATATATATATATTTTTGTTTATATTAAATAGATAAAAAATCGAACCAGTCTCTGAAAAAACTATAAATTCTTTAAAAAAAAAAATTCATGATTATGGTCACATAAGCGTGCAGTTCCTTGCTTTATCTCTTAATTCTTCTTTCAGGTCTATTTTGCTTTTGTATTTTCTCTTCATCAAGCTTCGATGACGTTGTACAGTTACGTGATTTTTATTTAGTTTTCCCAGAGATGCTAAAGCAATTACTTCGAAGGCATCTTTGACTGTTTTTCCACAATGTTTTGTTGTTGTTTCCACATATGTCGTTGCACTTATCTGCCTAGATGCTGCTAATGCCTGGAATAACAAGAAGAATTGTTAAAAAAAAAAAAGGCTAAGAAAATTGAAATTTCAATAGAAGAAAATCAAAAGAACAAAGGAAATTTCATGAGTAAAGTCTAATTTTGTTTACAGGAAAGTCGAATAATTTTTATTTGTTTTTTTAGATCGTTCCTTATATGTAAACTTTAAAATAAAAAAACAATTTCGAAAGGATTATAGAAGAATTAAAGTCCTTTCTTATTTCAAAGGATTATGTAGTATTAAAGAATTATCCTCTTGAATCCTCTCCCTTATTCATCAGTATTGATCACCCCCAAAGTTCTTAATTTATCGAAACAAAAAAAAGGGTGGGGAAGATAAATGTCGTGATATTAGTGACATATTTTTATTTTTTATTTTTTTAATTTAATTTTCTTTTTCAAATTGTATGAAAAATCAAATTTAATGTTGGTTTTTCATACGTTTTCCTATATGAGAAACCGCCAAATCGTTTGAAAAATGTTTCATGTTGTGCCACGGAGCTACCTTTAAAATATGTCAGAGTAGGAAGTAAAACTCAAACCCATACTCATGAATAATTCTAAGGTTTTTTTTTTCACTTCTTATCTACAGTTTCTTCTTTCTTCTTATGAATTATTATCAGGTATAATTTAGCCAAGGTTTTGAGGGAGGGGGAAGAAGAAGAAGAAGAAGGAGGAGGATGAGGAGGAAGAGGAGGAGGAGGAGGTGGAAAAATACATTTCTTCTAAATGCTACACAACGTTAAATTTATCTCGAGTTTTGCAGAGTCAGAAAATTTCAGAAAATTCATGAAGTAACAATCCATTTTGTGAGATAAGTGAAGTATAAATAGCGTTATAATTAATTTTTCGATAAGATCAAGATAACTGGTAAAGATATTTAAATTTTCTGTAAGTTAAAAAAAAAATTAAGACGTGTATTATTATATATTATACATTCAATATAATTGATTAATTATCAATTATCTGTCGACCTTTAACACAGATTTTAATAAGTTTAAGTATAATATATACTGTATCTAACCGAAGAAAACGTTATTTATCATCTTCAATTGTGGATTCTATTTAATAAATTTAATATCTTTTCTTCTTAACAAAAACTTCTATCATATCTTCGAATAATTTTGTATTTATTTAAAGAAATAATAATTTTAAAAAACATTTTATAATATTAAATTTCGTATACTAATGTTTACTTATATTCTTTCCTCACTCTTCCTACACTTGAGTTAAGTTCAACCCCCTAATATATCAAAACTTTTCTCTTATAAATTTTATATATATATCCTATTAATTTCTAGCTATTTTTATAATATATTTTCTTTTTTTTTTATATTGTAACTAAATACTATACACTCCCAAAGGATAGATAAAAAGAAAAAGGGGGGTTGAAAAAGCGCAGCATCTATCCACTTTATCAAGTTGTCATCAGAGTACAAATCACTTTAACAACTTCTGCCTGCTCGTTAATAGAATTTAGAAACTTCCAGTGAAAACTCGATCCTAAACAACGGCGTAACAGAAGATTAGATAATTTATTTCCATTTACGTTACCCTTTCGGAGATTTCTGAGATTATACTCAAAATCGTGACACCTCCATCAATCAAAAGCGATTTAAACTTCTACCGGAGTTATCCATGACGTGTGAACTAACCGCTAAATAAATTAAAAGAGAAAATTTCTAAAATATTTACCTTTTTAAAACATTTTATATTATATAATTTTAACAAATCTATCGAAAGTTTCAAACATTTAATACACGCGATACGTTAAATTGTTAAATTTACTAGTGGTATTATTACTTGAATAATCTTAAAAATTTTCAACCTTCTAAAGTAACTAACAGCAAATTTTACAACAGGAGGAAATACTATTGATTATACAGGGGTAAAAAGTTGATTTCTATTATTACTTCTATTATTATTTTCCCCTCGTTATATAAAGATTACAAAACGTATCTTATGAGATAAATTGAATACACGCTTAATGCCAATTATTTTATGCTTTTTTTTCCGGTGTTTATTTAGATTTAAACAGCATAAAATGCTTTAAAAAAGTAATTTTTTAGTCGCGTTGTATTAACGAAAGTTAAGGCATTTTAAAAATTGACATACGTTCGCGACGTTGATTGGTTGAAATTGAGAAATTAAGTATAAAGCGCGACGTGATTTGTTGAAATGTTTTTGTAATCTTTGAAGTGATTTTTTCATCTATTATGACGTATTTTTCTTGCGAAAACACTGAAAAATTTCGCATAATTTTAATCTCTATTCTTCTCGTACATCGCGGGGGTTAATTTATGTAATTGAATATAAAGTAAATAAAGTTTCAGGAAGTAAACAGAAAAATAAATAATTTAGAAACATTTTTATCATATATTATTTATTTAAGTTTAACAAATTTATATTTCTCACCTTTAGAAATATATTTTACAACTTTAAAACGTTTTTTTTTTTTAATATAAAGAAGTGCAAATTTTGAATAAAGAAAGTAAATAAATAAATAAGGAACTGATGAAAAAGAAATGTATAATGAGAAACAAAGCAATAGAAACTTACAGATAGAATAAAATATTACTTATATTTAATTTTAATTTTAAGTTACTTTCATATTGTTATAAGAAAACTTGGTATATGTTATTCAAATAAAGGAAATTTAAGTAAATATTTAAACTGTTATTTGAATATATTCAATTTGTTGCTGTTTAGTTTCCTATCAGCTAACATAATATTGACAGGAATTACATGGATACCATGAATGAAAAATAAAAGTAAGAGTTTAATATACAATATACAAACATCGTCACAATACCAGGCTGCAATTTTTTAATCATATTTTTAATTTTTTCGATTTAAAATATATGCTATCCACCTGAAATTACTAAGTTATCGACCCTGTAGATCATACTTTTCCTTTAACAATAGAGTCATCTACCTGACACCCTTTAGAGGAACACGTTATCCCCCCTCTATCTTCTCACACCTTTGACCTTTAACTATCAAAATTTAACAGAATTAATACCTTTAATACGAAAACCTCTCTGCAAAATTTCATATATTTTCGACAAAAGGCACGGGAGTTATAATGCTTCAAATTGGGTGAACCCTCCAAAATTTGTTTCTATTAGGTCGTGTTTCAGGGTCTGTACAGTTGAAATAATGTGAAACTGTTGTGGGGTAATTGCTATAATCTCCGTCTGTTATATGTAACAGTAGAGTAAGTAAAAGGGTGTTATAAATCAACGAAATTCTAATCATTACGAGATAAAATCGTTCCTTCCTACTTTTCGTCCACCCTTGCAACATTATGCTTACTAAAATCACATTCCTTTGCAAAGGAGCATTTTCACGAATTTATTATATTCAATTTACCATTTCAACTCATGAACTTAAGTCAAGATACGTCTTCTTAGCAGTAGGATCATTTTCCAAACGTATTTTGGATAAGAAAGATAAATTCGGATAAGGATATTGTAAGCCAAATGGCCAGAGTAGAATATTGATATTATTGGCTTCGGGCCAATTGGACGAATTTATGTTCAGATTATGGGTGTGTTTGGGCCGTTATCGTACTGAAATATGGACGATCAACTCATAATGTTATAAGCAATCAATGCATATATCTTCCAAGTTATAGTGATGTGGTCGTAACTTATTACCCAATGAAAATATTACTGTAAGTGTTCGGAACTTTACCAAATTTATTTGTTATTTCACTTATTTCTTATGATTATAAGAAATCTATTTGTATATATATCCAGATTTTCTAAAAATTTGTAAATGCTAATAACGTTTATTCTGTCCCCACTCGAGATAGAACACGTAACTTCCTCTATCTCCCCACTCTCTTGACCTTTAAACACGAAAATTTAACAGTATAAATCACTCTAACGTATAAACCACCTTGCAAAATTTCAGAAATTTTCGACCAAGGGCATATGAGTTATTAAGGTTTAAAGTGGGTGAATAAAAGTCGTTACCCCCACACACACTAACATCCATACGTATAGAAAAAAAACCAACATGTATGATGCAACAGCTACTTCAAGACGTGAGGATTATGCTACGTTTAATGGTTTATAAACATCAATGGATTCTAACAAATACATCTGAAGTACCCATAATCCAAGTTTCCCATTGTACTGTATGGGTAAGCGCAGACCATAATAAAACAGTTTAAACATTTTATGTTATGTTCATAACAAGAATTTATGCATTACCCATTTTATTGGTGCATGCAAAATCTATTCTTTTGCAACGTAGAAACTAAAATTTATCGCTTTAGCTAGTAACGTTGAAAGTTTTGACTGATATTGTATGTCAATATGTGTAAACACACTGAAAGATATGGTCTGTCCTTTCTCTTGTATTAAACTTTAATGTATTTTCTGTGTTCACAGTTATTCAATATGCGATATCATTGTACATGAAACAAGAAAAAAATGTTATTGGTATCAAGGATTAGAAAAATTTCCATGTTGCATCATAAGAATCATGATTAAATTTCGAAATTCTACGTGTTTAAAGCATAGATAACTTTCAAGGACTGTCATTTAATTCAATACAGGAATTCTTCTAATTACTGTTACTAGATTTTTGCATAAAACTTTTATATTAAAATCCTTTAAAAAATTCGACTTTTGTAAGTGAATAAATTGAATTTATACGAAAGACTTCATTCCGCTTGAAAACTATCGTATATAAGAAAAATCCCTGCAGAGAAATTGCATCTATACACGAAACACATGTAAAAAAAAAACCGTAATAACTTCATTGTTAGCTGCCAAAATCTCGTTTTTTTCCACCCTTATTTCTCCATAATCATTAGATTATACTTCCCTATTAATTTTCTTGTTAGGAAGTACAAGAAAAGGCAATTCAGTTCTCTTTATCTTGTCTTTTCGTGTTTACCAGATGATATTATTAGATCCAAATCAATGAAATTCTCTATGACGTTAAAGTAAATTGTTTAGTTTTCTAAGAAAAATCGAAAAATATTTAAATAAATATTGAATAAAATACATTTTAATGAGAACTTTATACAGATTTCTTAAAGAATTTGCTGAAAATTTACGTATAAGATCAGGATTAGTAACTCCTCATGTAGTTGCTCGTAGTTAACAGTTACTTTGACTAGATATTTTTATTTAAATGTTGTAAAATTTTACGTAAAGATAGATAAATTTCCATAATATTAATTAACTTAAAAATTAAATACAGTGTCACAATTAAGGAGGAACACAAAGAGATTTTGACAACACGCAACTAACGAGTAAATATCCACCGATTAATGACAATGATTGTCACTGATACACCCGTAAAATTGATCAACGTTGTCTCAGATGATAGACTATGTTTACAGAAATTTCTATATTAAACTTTCTCATATATTTATGTTAGCTGATACGATCGATAAAAGAACAAGTGTCTGTATCCGTATCCACGATATTGATTTTAAAAGAACACACACACACACATACACATACTCCCCCCTCAATTTCTCTTATAAATCATTTATTACGTTATTTTTCTTAAAAGAATGATGGTTTATACAATTATATAAATGGTATTTAAGTAAAATTAAATGGAAAATTTAATAAATTTAATATATAATTAAACTTAACGGAAGTTTATGTAAGAATGGGAAAACAATAGCTAGAGAGAGATGGATGCAGAAGAGGAAATTCTTGAGGTAAATATGTCGTGTCTTACCTGTTCGGAAGTGACAGGTGTTTTCTTCAATTTGGACAGATTACGAAGAACATCTGTGTCGTTCCTTAAATCACTCTGGCAACCACAAAGTATTACGGGAATGTTTGGACAGTGCTGTCTAATTTCGGGATACCACTGTAAAAGATTCAATTATAATTATAAATGAAATTCGACGATTGTTCAGGAGTGAGAATAAACAATTCCATTTAGAAAAATCTCAGCTCTAATTCACAATATATTATATAGGGGAGGGTATAAAAAAAAGTAGGTATACAGTAGCAATTTACAATCTAGTAAACACAAGGGGGAGGAGGTATAAAGAAATGTGGAAAAATCGTTTATTTCTAAGCGTAAACAAAAGAGAAAAGGTAATAATAATGAGTGCCAAACGTCTGTGTTTATCAGATACGCAATTGTATTCTCTCCCCCTCCTTCCCTATATATTATAATTAATAATCGGTATCATTATGTTCTCTTCGGTAAAATCCTTATACTCTACTAATTAGTCACATAATCTTAGTTAAAGCATACTTTGAACATTATGCTTACTAAAATCACATTCCTTTGCAAAGGAGCATTTTCACGAATTTATTATATTCAATTTACCATTTCAACTCATGAACTTAAGTCNCTATAAAAAATAACACATGATATAAGCTTTCAAATATTACACATTATAAAAAATAGCAAAAATTACACATTATAACACCTTTCAAAAATAAAACATTATTAATACTTTTAAAAATAACACATTATAAAAACTTTCAAAAATAACACATTATAAAACCTTTTAAAAATAACACATTATTAAACTTTTAAAAAATAATAGAAAATTACACGTATACTTACACAAACCTCGATATAACGCCCCTGCAAATAGAGTCACCATCGTAAAGCGCCAATAAATTTGGCATTGCAGCCTTTTTACTACCCCGATTTTACGAATTATCTCATTTTATTCGATTATTTTACCCAATTCTTCTATTGTTTACGTTCGTATATACGTGTTACAATACATTTTCACGAAGAAAATTACAAGAACCTCCGTATAATCCTCACCTTTAGAGTAATGGCTGCTTTTTTAAGCTAGTAATTCTTGTAATTTCGATTAAAAGCCGAATATAAGTAGCCTCACCCCTCTCAATTATCGTTTTAAACACAGATAACCCGCAGGTAATACATCATTGTGGTGTTTTCAAGAGTTAATTGAACACCTCTTTATAGCAAATATTTTATGAATAATATTTGAACGAATGATTAAGAACTAAAGTTTTAATATTCTCTACTATTTTATCTTAAATGTAAATTATTAATACTCAATCAAACATTATTAAATTATTAATAACTTCCATATTTAAACTAGATTTCCTTTCAGCGATTTACTTATTAATACTTTCATCTATCTAACTTAAAAGTTAATTGGATTAGAATATTTTATTTATCAAATATTACATTTAAATAAATTATTAAATGTATGAGACTATATAACTGATGAAACTTATTATTTATCACAGGCAAAACACAGCTTAAATTAATTAATAATTTTAACCAGAATGTGTTAAACTAAAGGAGAAAAAGTAATTATATTAAATGGAAGAAAAAGTTCATCATTAAACTAATTATTTTTAAGTAAAATACACCTTTGCTAATTGATCTGGTAAATGGTAAATATGAAAAGATTTACTTCATAATACGGTAATAGTAATTAAGATCTGGTGCTATTATTTAATATAGTTGCGGAGATAAAACAGATTTCAATTAAACAGTCATTATCAATAATTTATTTAATAGCTTTTCTGTACTTTATAAAGATGTAACCAATGGAAAGACAGTAATTATATTCATGTACTTACCTGAAATTATAGGTTAAACAAAGGAAAATGTATATTCTCTAGAGTTAGAAAATTCAATTAATTCAAAAGTTCAATTCAGCTTCTGTATAAACTTGATATTACAAATGACCTCTACCCCATTGATCTTTAACTACTAAAATTTAATAACATCAATGGCTCGTACATGAATACTTGCTAAGTTTTAAAGGTTCTTGATTCACTCAGTGTTGATATATACACTCCTAAACACCAAAATTTAATAGCACCAATGCCCCATATATAGATATAAATTAGCTAAGTTTCAAGTGTTTGTTTCATTTAATGAGATATAATGCAAAACAGATGCTGACATGCAATATCTTTAGTTATTCTTAATTACTATGATGAAGAGTACTTAGCACTTTTCATTACTAGTAGAAGCAATCAACTGCTTATAACTCTGTTAGGTATAACTAGATGATTACTTCTACTAGTGAAAGAAGTTTTTATCAGTAATAAAACTTTTCCTAGATTAAAGAAAGTTTAGTTTGATTAAGAATCCCAACTGGATCCAAACTTTCTTCAAGTCCAATAATCTCAACCGTACTAACCCTCTTTAGTTGTTTACTATCACTTGTATCTGAGAATAAGAAGGCAAAGAAATAAAGTGATGAGTTAAGTAAATAACAATTTTCTCATCTGTAAATAAATCTTAACTCTGTTTTTATTAATGTCTGAATCTTTTAAATATTAATAACAAGAATTGTTATATTTGCATAAACTTCTTTCAATAGCATTAAAATTGCTAAAGTAAGCATATATTCAACAATTCCAGGAAGGAACTATTATATAAATGAACAATATAAGCATTACAGATTGGTAAAAAAAAGTATATTAAGGAATAAATTCCATACTTCATCATAACAAAGCAGAAATGCTCTAATAATGATGACATCTCTAGCAATCTATACAAAGATCTGCAGACTAATTTTTATATGTGGAATGTAAGATTTTTACATAAGAAACTCATCCTTTATATTTGTACTATAAATACCTTCCTATTAAATTAAAAAGAAGAAAAAATTTCAGTCAAAATCAATCGTCTAAAAATAAAATGTAACTTCGGCATTGAATTTCCTATCCTGTCCTCCCATGGGAAAATCTGACTATTGTCCATTAAATTTAAGAAAATTGTTACAAAGAGCTTTAAAGTGAAAAGAAGAAAATAAGTAAAGAGGGAACAACCTCCTCCAATTGAACAGAATTCAATACCAAACATTATTTTTACAAAAATATATCTGAATTAAGATTTATAGTACTTAACTTCTTCCAAATAATTCCTCTATCCTCTAAGGAATTTTAAAATAAAAGACAGCGTGGAAGAAGATATAAAAGAAAAAAAAAAAAACAGGTTAGAGAATAGATTGAGAAGCCAAAAACAAAATTACCTTCCTTTGTTTATTGACTACTAAACCGTTTTCCGAACAGACACCTTTTAAATTGCATTGGTTCGCAGGTAACAAATCAATATAGGATACTGTTGGAATAATTCATGAATTTTAAGGGTTTTATATAAATAAAACAAGACAAATAAAAGAATTTAATTAAAATTTATAACCTTAAGGTCTATCAAAATAAGGTATGATGTATATCATTTATTGTATATTATCTAGGCATGAATAGGGAGAGTATGTAAAAACCATAAATTGTTAATGTCAGATATCTTAGTATCATTTATATAGCATGGGAGTTAGTTCTAGCTCTCTATTCATGGTATATAAATATCTAGAACTTTGGAAAATATATTAAAATTTACTGTTATATTAACATGTTAAAATTCTCTTCAACCAGCATCTTAAGTGAATTAGATAATTTATTTCCATTTACGTTACCCTTTCGGAGATTTCTGAGATTATACTCAAAATCGTGACACCTCCATCAATCAAAAGCGATTTAAACTTCTACCGGAGTTATCCATGACGTGTGAACTAACCGCTAAATAAATTAAAAGAGAAAATTTCTAAAATATTTACCTTTTTAAAACATTTTATATTATATAATTTTAACAAATCTATCGAAAGTTTCAAACATTTAATACACGCGATACGTTAAATTGTTAAATTTACTAGTGGTATTATTACTTGAATAATCTTAAAAATTTTCAACCTTCTAAAGTAACTAACAGCAAATTTTACAACAGGAAGAAATACTATTGATTATACAGGGGTAAAAAGTTGATTTCTATTATTACTTCTATTATTATTTTCCCCTCGTTATATAAAGATTACAAAACGTATCTTATGAGATAAATTGAATACACGCTTAATGCCAATTATTTTATGCTTTTTTTTCCGGTGTTTATTTAGATTTAAACAGCATAAAATGCTTTAAAAAAGTAATTTTTTAGTCGCGTTGTATTAACGAAAGTTAAGGCATTTTAAAAATTGACATACGTTCGCGACGTTGATTGGTTGAAATTGAGAAATTAAGTATAAAGCGCGACGTGATTTGTTGAAATGTTTTTGTAATCTTTGAAGTGATTTTTTCATCTATTATGACGTATTTTTCTTGCGAAAACACTGAAAAATTTCGCATAATTTTAATCTCTATTCTTCTCGTACATCGCGGGGGTTAATTTATGTAATTGAATATAAAGTAAATAAAGTTTCAGGAAGTAAACAGAAAAATAAATAATTTAGAAACATTTTTATCATATNTTACTTCTTAATTTAATTAGTAAAATTTCTAAAGTTTTTATCTATTTTCTTCAAAATTAATATTATTTTTATGAACATTTTCCACTATGCAAACACACCCTAGGCATTCCCTGTTTTTTGGAAGCCCCAAAATTGGATAAGATAAAGGAATTTTATCATTTTAACTGTAGAATTATGTACAGATTTATTAGTTCATGTTGTAAAATTGTTTACAAGAGCCACAATCTTCTTTGTCTGAAAGCCCATATCTTAATCCACCATTGTTTTTCTTTTATTAAACTATTCTAATGTAAATTTTATCTGAAATATAAACGTTTAAATAGGAATCATTTTGAATTTCAATAGAAGAATTAATCATATCAATAGAGAAATAAACGTTTTTTCTTTTTTTTTTTCTTAAGCACCAATGCGAATATGAAATGATAAAAGATGAAAGGTATTCAAGTATTCCACAACTGAATTGCAAAGTTTAGGAATTTCAATTGTTTTCTTTACCTTCTTTTATCTATTTTGATGTTTTTTAGTTTAGTCTACAACGATACCTTTAGGTATAGAAATTGGAATACCAGTCACTTTCCAATCGGACTTTCCATCATTAACTAAAGTGGTAGATCTGTGGATACAATAAACTGAATGGGTTTACGTCAGAAACTTTTAACAGTCCCACTCCGTCTTTTGTAAATCTACTCGTTCCAGATAGTTTCCGAGATTGAGAAAAATAAAATTAATGCTCTACCCAGAGAGAGAGAGAGAGAAGTGTTTTGCTGCCTTCATCATTGTCTAGAACACGATTTTTTTCTTTTTCAACAATAATTACTTCACGCGTGGACTAGTTCCGAGTGGTGCAGCATCAGAAGAGAAAGTAAATTCTTCTTTTAAGTGAGCGTGTACTAAAAGTAAAGTAAAAGCATTATTACTAGAGTAGTTTCTTACCTTATTCACGATATTTTCTAATGAATTTGGACAAGGAATCTGAAAACACAGCAGTAACACTCTAGCATCTTGATAAGTTAAAGGTCGGACTTTGTCGTAAGCAGAAGCACCTACAAAAAAAAAAAGGGAGATAATCAGCAAAATATGAAGTAAAAAACTTGTTTATTGTTGAGGATATTTTAAAGGATTTACATAAAAGCTTTAAAATTGCAAACAATAGCCATAAAACTCCTTCCTGCGTATGATTGGATGAACAATAAAACCACCGAGCCAATGGTTGTACAGAATGTATACAAGTGAAGGAACAATCGAGCTTCCAATTTGCAGTTGGTTTCCTATTTCTCTCGAGAGACTCATCTCAAAGGAAGTGGTTCCTAACCAGAACCGGAAGTCGATCATTTCC
This sequence comes from Centruroides sculpturatus, assembly GCF_000671375.1. Taxonomy (NCBI): domain Eukaryota; kingdom Metazoa; phylum Arthropoda; class Arachnida; order Scorpiones; family Buthidae; genus Centruroides; species Centruroides sculpturatus. Next base: position 21,816 of record NW_019384568.1, read on the forward strand.
ATATTCGGATATGTGACAATCTACGACCCTTGTTTCTAACGTTGTATAGATAGTAGGTTGTTAAAACCAGCGTATATAATAAAATTTCACTTTAATGTATACTCTCTCTCTGGCTTCTCCCTTAATTAAATTTAATTTAATAACGTATCATTAAAATAAAAATATTATTCGTTAATAAAAAAAAATGAATTTTAATGATAATAGATGGCGTGATAAGTAAATTTTTTTTTAATGTCAAAATTCATCACGTGAATTGACGGCCATGTTTAATTTTTTTATAACGGAAAATTATCTTGTTTTCTTGTTTTGAGATGAAAAATCAATTAATTTTTTACGTTTTTTTTACATTTAAATGGTATTTATAACGATTTTTTAATTTAATCGGTGTTTTTTTTCTAAATTAAATATTTAATTTATCTCTTTTTAATCCTTCTACTACAACTTTCTAATACTTTTTAATACTGTAAAACCTGTGTAAGCCGGAATCGGGCTTTATCAGGTTTTTTTCCGGTTTAAACAGGTAATTTTAAGGCAGTTTTCCTTCCTTTCTTTTGTATAGATTTTGCTGCTTTTTAAGCAAATTCTCCTTTAAAATAAACTCGAAATAGCTTACCTGAAGTATCCCAAATTGTAAAGTTGATACGATAATCGTTGACTTCGTACGTAGTCGTGTAAACTCTAAAATCAGTAGGAGTATATACCTTTAAATGTAAAATATACAAAAACAAATCAGTGTTTTTAAATTAAGTTTATTCTAATACTTAGCAGATTACTTAATTAATTATTTACATACAAGATTGACTAAAAGTCTGTTAACCATTCAGTAATTTAATATTTACAGCGGTTAACTGATTTTTGGGCCACCCTGAAATCCTAGTTTAATATACAAATGACACTCGCAAATATATTTGTTAGTAAATAAAAGGGTTATCTAACTTATGGAACGTCGTTTGTATTGTTTTTTATATACACACGAAAGAAGCTTATACAGTACATTTTATTAACGTAAGAATAAAGAATAAACACTGTATAATGTATAAAGAATGTTGTTAAGTTTATAATGGAGAACGTCAGTTGTGTAATTAATCTGTACTTGTCCTATAATTTCGTATGGATAGAAACGTTTACATTTGTTGCTAGAGAACAATAGTCTCATCAGTTCTCCATTGATTTCATTCAATTTTCATTATCTTTACTTTATAAATCGATTATTAGAAGTGTTATTAAAAGAAGATTTTTCAAATTCTTTACTACTTAAATTTGAAATTTTGTATACAGAATAACAGAGCATCAGTCAAGTTTTATTCAATATATATTTAATTAAAGCACTGAATAATTCTTTAACACAAATTCTTGTTTACAAGACGAGTCTTTCGACCTTTTCGTAAAAATTTCATGCATATTTTCTCTTTATTAACACCCCGTTTATAAGTGTTTGTTTGCTTGTACTGATAACACTAAGCTGTGTCGGTAAATAAGAATATAATTAATAGAAATTGTGATTTTTTTTTATTGGTTCTATGCTTGGTTTTTCGTTCGATAGGATAAGAGTGGATGCCTACAGGGACGTCATTCTATGGGGAAACTGGCCTCCCCCTATTAAGGCGAAGAAAACCCGGAAAAATTCCACGTGGTTAGTCAGGCGCGAACTGGCCACCAACTACTAGTGTTATGTGGTTTATACACTAGACGTCTAGTGTGGCAAACTGGCACGAAACAATTAAAACTGTATAGCAAACAGTAATTCATCCATCGCGTAACTAAACTACAGTTTACAATTGATAAAAATTGTAATAGACATTGAAGTTGAAAGCACGAAAAGTGTCTTGTCTGTCTGCTCGTAGATAAGAGAAATTTTATGTTTAGCGACACGCTAATTCAGATGATAGACTAATGATAATAGTAAGAGGATTTTACTGTGTTACATATTTTATAAAATTAAATTTTAATATAATTAAGTCGTTTTACCAATTAGTTAAAAGATTTCGAGACGAAAATTGTACTGAAATGATTACGATTACTTTGAATTTACAGTGGAGTTTGTCCATTGTTATTTCCACTTTACTCTTAACTTTTAGTAATTGTTACCAGAGATTTGTAATAGCTCCTACCTTGATTATAAAGATTTGTTTCAATTATCTAATGCTTATAATTTTACAAAAGTTTTAAATTATTTCCACAAACTTAAAATTATGACAAAATTAATTACGCTTTTAATTCTTAATACAAAACAATATTTTTATCTACAAATAATTAAGCCATTTTATTCTCTTACGAAAGTAAATTGTCAAATTTTAATGACAAAATTCTCCTTAATAACAATAACACAATATAAACAAACAAATGCTTCATAATATATTCGTTACAGAAGGTTTATGGACACGTTTATTCGATAGATTATTAAAGATAATTGATTATAACTTAATAAAAATGAGAAAAGAAAATCTTTTCTTTAAATAAAATATTATATTATTAATTATTTTAAATAGCATAAAGTTTAATTTTAAGGGAGAAATGAGGTTTTAACAAGTAAAATCTTAAACTCGAGATACGACACAACACCACCACCCCCTCTATCTCCCCTTCTCCTTGACCTTTAACCACTAAAATTTAATAGCATCAATGGTCCTAATACATGAACCACCACACAAAATTTCAGAGATTTTCGACAAAAGAAACAGGAGTTATTAAGCTTCAAATAGGGTGAACAAGATCGTGCCCTCACATATAGAAACCCCCCATTTCACAACGTATGAAGGTACCCTGAGTCCAAAAATGTAGAAATATTGTAGGGCCATACTTTCTCTGTTGTATAAAAAAAGAAAGGAAAGATGTTTCAGATTAAATATCAGTCTGTACTGAATAGAAAACTCCGCATATTAACCTACTTAATTGAAAAATATTTATAAGAAATTTTCTACATAATTGATTAGCTAACAGAGAAAGTTTTGACCCTATTAAATGTCGAACAGATGCGTCATCATACAGTTCGTTACATCGGAAGATATACAATGATAAATTGTATTTTGCTCTTATGTATGGCATTAAAACTCCTTATATCCCATTAAACTATTGATCAATCCCTATAATAAGTATGAATATCCATTTTAATATAAACTTTATATGTAATATATCTACGTATATACTCTTATTGTTAACATTTATAAACTTTATTCAATTTGCAAATTTTAATTCCAACTTAGTTCGAGTACAATTGTCATTTTAGGAGTGGCCATCGACCGTAAATCTCAAAATTCGTTGGACCATGTAAAAGCAGTTACTGCTCCTACATTGCTAAAGGCATTTTAGCTTAATCTAGAGTTATAAATTACATAAACACATTGTATAGTTTCAGGTAAAATTTAATAAACTTCATTTATAGAAATGAATTTAAATATTTCGTAGGGATTTAAAGCAAAATAACTAGAATAGCTTAAATAAATAATAAACAAACATCATCTGTTACTTTCAGGTTTATAATAAAATTTAAAAAAAAACGAGTTGCATGACTTTCCAGGCAATAATGTTAAAATTGTGCATGTTGCTATCTGCTACTAGGTTTTATTTTTAATATATTTCAATATTAATTGTTATAAAATAGCAAAAAGGTTAATTTTAAGGGTAATTAAGTCAGAAACCTACACGAGATATGACACACGACTTTCCCCTCTCTATCTTCCCACCCGCTTGACCTTTAACCACCAAAATTTAACAACATCAATGCCCCTAATACACAAACCTCCTTGCAAAATTTCAGAAATTTTTGACGAAAGGAACAGAAGTTATTAAGCTTTAAACTGGGTTTAGTAACAAGAGGAAGATTTTAAAGACTTCATAAGCCAACGACTACTTACATAGTAATACTACAGAAGATTGATTTCCGATGAATATCACATACAACACGAGTTTAACGCTCCAAATTATCTTTACAGTTGTATATTAAAACAGAAGAGTAATTAAATTAGAACAAATTTTGTAAATTTGTGTATAGTAAGAAATTATTTGAACAAAGTTTCCATTTGAGTGAATGAATGGTGCTGCTGTTCATTGTACCCAACAGAAGGAAAAAAAAAAAAAACTTTAACCTCAAAGCGTGTTTAGTTACTGTATTGTAAAACGATACCAGACATTTCCTGCCACAACAGGTGGTGATTTTTAGGAGATTTTACAATCTAATCATGCTAAATATAAAGCAAAAAGTTTAGATATTTATTTTTTCCTGTGTTTTATTTCTTTTTTAAAAGGGTGGTGTGGTTCATTCGTTTACACGTGGGTGATGTTATAAAGGAAATTTGTCCTTAATTAGGTGTTACTATCGTGAAAAAAACAGCCTGATAGTGAGGTGCGAACCCACGACTACTGGAGAAAACCACAGAACTTTTTATAATTATACTATAGAGCAAGATTGTTTAAGTATAAGTTCGTCCCCCTTCCACTCAAGTAGGTACGAAGTAATTAATGTAAATGACTCCTTACGATTTCAAGAGTTACAAATCAATAAAATTAACAATAATTAAGAAAAAAAAAGTTCTTTTAATGATAAGTTTAATAAAAGAAAACATAAGAAATAAAACTGCAGATGGAAATAGTAGTAAAAACAACTAAAACCGATTAACTACGCTAAGTTTCTAGTATTAAATATCGCTCTATATAATCCATGATAAGTCATATATAAGAAAATAAACGATAATTGAATATCCCTTACAAGAAAAACCAGTCGTAAAGATCAGGTAAAATGATAAAGATATTACTTATATTAGATTACTATAAATATATGTTATAAGATAGAAATTCCACATAGTTTTTTAAGTGGAAATACTCGTGGCATCAAAAATTTATAACAGGAAGAAATTCCAGGATTTCAATATATTTTAAAGCAACTTCAATACGGATGTTACTGCTGATCAATCCTTTTCTTCTTCTTCTTTCTTCATCGATACTCTCACACATGCAAGAAACTCATCAGTTCCCATGTTTTCTATAATAAATCAGTTTATGTAAGAGATGCGATCTGTTTTAGTGTAGAATGCATTAGTTTCTCACACGTATCAAAAGAGAAAGGGGAGATGAATACTATAATGGTAAATGACTTAGACCCTTACATTATTGATCAGTTGTAGAGAACCATTAGTTAATGGACGGTTGAACTGGTTAGCTTTATGCAAAAATTCTTACCAGTAAACTACTTTTCATAACTGTTATTCTTTTAGTAATATTTTAAACTGAAGTTATATACATTTATCAAAATTTTATTATGATTATGTTTTTAAAAGAACGGAGAGGAAGAGAGAGACAGAGAGAAAGAGGGGGGAAATCAATAGATAACTTTTACGTTGTCAAGTGGAGGAGGAAACTAAATTGATGAAATTTTGATGGAAGAAAATAATAACTGTCTAATAAATTATTGATAAAACAACAAGAAATAAATCAATGTATCTTTAAACCATACAAAAATCTGTAAAATATTTTTGTATGGTTTATTTTTGTATTAATTCTTCTTCTTCTTCCTCTCTGACGTGATCCATTTGAATATATGCCAGTTTTAAATATCGGTTTTCTTGTCGATATATCTTAATTTTTTTTTTTACTTTCTTTCCTTATCAGATGTCTACGTATCTGTTACCAAGAGATAACGAATGATATGTATTGGTGATTTGCTAAGAAAATTCTTTTTCAAGTACTAATATATCATACTTACATTATATGAGCATATAAGCACGCATACTCCAGTATGATTCCTCTTCTTTTATCAAAAATTATTAAGAAAAATATATGTTTTAAAGGTTAATAATGGCTTTAAAACGTTTATGGATGTCTGATTTAACATCATTATATAATTAAAAAAGAACACGAGATAAGATACTGATGTTATAAGAATTAAGGGCAAGTACTAAATTACTTCGCATAACAAATCTGATAAATCCTTAGCAATTAGTAAAGAGTTTTGAAAACTTAAAATTTACTTCATAAATATTTCATTTTTTCTTTATTTCGTGTTGTTTTCGAAGAAGAAATTTTTCAATGACTCCACTATTAATTTTAATAAGGACGACAGAAGATCTTTTAGCGTTAAGGCATTTCTTCCAAGAAACACATTAACAATAAGCCTATTATGTAAAAATTTATTACTATTTAATTATTAATATTTTAATTTTTCTAAGAGATTTAAATGAAAAACAATCATACAAGTAAAACTATTTACTTACCGGAATTAATTATTTAAAAGTTTACGAGTAAAATAATATATACAAATTCTATAAGAGAAATTTATTGTGTAAAATTACTAATTTTAAATTAAATGGTTTAATTTTTATATAAAATTATTACAATTAAAGTCAATCCAACTTCATGTAATGGAGTTGATCTAAAGTATTTGGATCTATGTGATTCGAGATAATACAATTTAGTGTGTTGACCTGTCCAACAAACAATCACCATTCCTTAAGAGAAAAAAAAAACACTCATCAGTCCATAAAATGTCGTAGGATATCCTATTATCTAGGAGAAATGTTCAATTCTACACACAAAGACGTACACTTAGAATGAACTGATTGAGCTGTTGTACAAATGCTTGTTGATATGATTGCTGTCAACTAAACTTTACTTCCATTCCATTAAAACTTATAGAAATCCGTACAAATTTCTTAAGAGAATTTACTCCAGTAATTAAGATTTAAACGTTTTCTACTTGATAATTGTATAGCAAGTGTAGCGCATTAATGAGTATCATTAATGGAGATGCAAGGAAAAAAAAATTAATGAGTGGAGAAAGATACCGTCTATTGCTATAAAAGAAGCGAAGAACACAGTAAGTGATGCTGAAAGAACACTGTTAAATAAATAGGGGTGTACTTTACAATTAAAAAAAAAAGAAGAAGAAGTACAGCAACAACAGGGAAAAAAAAATCTGAAAGAAAAGGAGCTGCAAAAGATATTGATGAGTGAGATTATAAAGAATTCTAGTCAATATAATATAACTTTTAGAAGAAATTAAGAAGATTAATGATATCGAAAGTATAGATTAGTTTAAAATATTGGAAAGAAATTAATGTAATTTACAAAGGCATTCCTGTTGCATATAATGGAACATACACCAAGCTTAACACGGGGCTATTAATCTTCATTTTAGTAAGAATAAATTACTTCTAACTTTACAAATTAGGAATTTATAATATATACAGAACGGCCCGCTATGGAATCCAAAAATTTTGAAAAAGAGCAAATTTTCTTAGAGTAGGCCTCAATCTGAAGCCCGAAAAAAAAAAACCAACGTCTAACCGGTGGTGCGTTATAGTTTCATGAGGGCCAGGAAAATTTGATTTAGGGGCCCCCATGTACGGTGTCTTCGGGGAAAATTTTTCTTATAAAATATTAGTTTGGGGCCCCTTCTAGTGAGGGAACCAGGCAATTTGCCTTTTACTAACGTAGGATAACGCGCCACTGGTTTGAACCGATCCCGAGGGTTAAAAAGAAGGAAAAAAGAAAATACAATTTTCGAATTAACGGAATTGAATTCCTTCAATTGTAAATAAAATTCTAGATACGTTACAATTTATTAAATGTCACAAGATAATGATGATGACCACGATGACGATAACAATAATAATGTGGAGTTATCTTTATTTATTTTTGCAAGTCAAGCGCACGAATACACCCTTTCCCCTACCCCCACTATACACAATACTCTTCCATCTCTTTCGATGGTTCCTATTGAAAACCAGTAATGGAACCTGATGGAAACATCTTATTACATGGATTGCTGTAAGATAGGCAATATGATCTCTTAGACACTTCTGAGTAAAGAGGTTATAGAGGAAAAAAACTAACGGTATTGTATTGATGACGGTTGTCAACTTTATAATAGATGGAAGTAAATCTTTGAAGATTATAACTATCAGCAACGGAGATTTTTCAGTGAATTCTTCACTTTTCCGCCTTCCTAAGAAGGGGGGGGGAGAGAGAGAGAGAGAGAGAGAAATTTATTTGAAAGAAAAATATTCGAAAAATTCCCTTCCCCCCATTCAGAAGATTGTTGAAAATGAATTAGATTAAAATCTGAGGATTTATATTTCTGGTGACGTATCTATCATTTTTCATTATATTAAACTGTAGCAGGAAGGAGGAGGGGGAAAAAATCATTAATTTTTCCATCTTCAAAGTAATGTTTACTCAGTAGATAAACTCAAGATATATGTGTGCAGCAGCGCCTAATTCTCTTTATAGAAAACTTTTCGCCATTTCCTTAACTCGTTCTATTAACCAATCGTAGAGAGTATTAAATAAATTGTATAGAATAATAAAAATGGAAGATATAGATTGACCGTATATGATATACTACGAGTAAATAAAATAGAACTCAGATAAATTTAGGGAAAGTTCAACAAAACTGTAAGATAAACTCAGATCAATGTTGAAGACAATAAATTATCCTTGTATATCCTCTTTATCAGTACTTTCCAAACTTCTACAATGTTTGATAATAATGTATGGTGATGCGTTAGAAAATCAGTATTTTTTATTGTTTATTTAGAAAATTTAATTTTACGCCTTTTAAAAAACATTATTTATTTATTGTATTAATTTTATATATTAAAAAAATGTAACATAAATACATAAATTTACATAGTTAATGCACTATTTCTTTTTTTCGAATAAATCTTAACGCAGACACTCCAACTGCACTATTACGTAAATGTGCATACAGAAATGTGAAGAGAATACTTCAAACATATTGTAGATCCCTTTCGAATGATGAACAACAAGATTTCTTTTATCATTCCTTCTATATTTTCCCGAATTACATGGCAATACTATTAACCGCCGTCTGGGTTATACGTGATTCTAATGTTGATTCCCGAACTTCCTCCTCCTTTCCCACCTTTTCATATATATATATATATTTTTTAAATATGTTTTCTACACTTGATAACACAATTTTTCTATAAATTTTTATTAAAAATTATTGGATTGTAAAAATTATCAAGATAATTTCGATATTTTTAACAATAAAAACAACTTATGTATTCATTTCATCCGTCTGTTCCTTCTTTATATAAAACAAAATTTCTCAAAAACTGGAAGATTTAGAGAGATGAAATTTTCGTGGTACGTGATGAACATAATATTCTAGCAGAATTTCATGTCGAAATTGTATTATCAGCTATATAACCCCTTATTACAGCCTTAAATACACTGTTTGTCTGTCTGTCTTTCCTTAATCTCGAGAACGGAGTTAGATAGATGAACGAGATGACCAGATTTGGAAACCTTAGGGGAAGGAGGCCCCGATTAAGTATATAAGAACTTCCGGTGCATACAAGAAGTCACGTGATTTCAATTCAAATTATTTTCTTACAGTGGTGTTACATAGATGACTGGCATGACTGTTGTTATCAGGTTAAGTATGATGTACAGGGGCAAGAGACTACTAATGTGAGATCGAGTTAATTCATACTTTTTTTACGAAGGATTTTAAGATTTCAGCTCTCGTAACGTATTTTATAACGGTTGACAACGTAAAAATAAACTTAAAATCGTTGATAATAAACGTTTTTCTTCTTCGTCTTCGATTGGGAAAAATTTATTTATATATTTATTTTACAGAAATAACTTCAAGTAATTCAATAGAAAATCAGAAATAAGATAATCACAGTTGTCTCTCTCAACCCAGGAACCAATGTAAAAGCAGTAAAACGCATTACAGTTCCTTTATAGAAAATATCATCCATTCTTTAAAACATTTAAAGGAGAAAACTGATGACAACGATTGATTCCTTTGTTGAGCCACATTAGATTATTCTGAAGAATAGGAGGAAGATCAGCAGAGGCGTTTTTTTTTTCCTCTCCTGTTTTTTATGTTATAGAAAGTGATGAGTGATCGATAGAATCATAAAAAAAGGGGGAGGAGGAGAAGAGGGAGAAGAAGAGGAAGAGGAAAGAGAAGAGGTGGTTATCATGATTGAATACATTGGTTATGAAAGGTCTACATGGAATAGGTAACAAAATATCTCTTATTCGATTAATTGAATATCAAAATCGATTTAGAAGCGGATAAAATGTAATCAGCAGCAAAACAATATCATAAATGGTTTATGTCTGCATAACGAATCACTTAGCGAGAAATAATACACTTTGAGTAATGCGCTGCATATTCAATGAGGTGTTATTTTCCCCCCTTCTTCCTTCTTGAAAAATATAATAATCTATCGGTTATTCAAGAAAAAAAATATGAAGTATTTTCTTTTAAATTTATTCGAAACGTACGATGAAAATATCACAAGTGGCATCATTAGATCTCGACTCACATTACTTATATTAGAAAAAACGTTTGGGAAATTTTAATAATAATCTTTAAATTCGAATTTTCTTCAAGAAAATGTTTCCGTGTTGTTATTATTATTATTATTATTATTTAATTAATAATTCCAATTGTTTACTTATTTTATCGATCGTTCGTTCGTACTCATAATAAAAAAAATTTCCTCACTCGATCTCTCTTTCTTCTATTCTTTAGAGCAATCTTACTTGCTTCAACAAAGAAATCAATTTATTTTATAAAGGCCTACTTAATTAAACTTAAGCTATAGCAGAATTTTGCTTTAAAAAATCAATATAAAAGTAAGGAGTAATTTATATCTAGAATAAATATAATTTAGCAATTAAGAACAAAGAAATTTGCCTTATTTCTATGTTTAAGAATATAGAAAAATATATAATTAAACAACTGTAAATTGTTATATATAACTAAGGGAAAGTATTGCGATTGTCCCTCTACAAGAATTTTTGAACTCAGGGGTCCTTAAAATGTAAAGAAATTTAAAAAATTTGGGAGTTTTTCTGTATGTATGGATGTAGTGTATGGGGTGGGTCAACCTCTTTGGAGCTTAATAACTCCCGTGATTTTAATCGAAAATTTTTGAAATTTTGCATGGTGGTTCACGTGTTAAGGGGGTTCACTCTGTTAAATTTTGGTAGGTAAAGGTCAAGGGGGTGAGGAGATACGGGAGGTCACGTGTCATACCTCGAGTGGCGGTGGGACTTGATTAAGATTTTATTCGTTATTACCATTTACAAATTTTATAAAACTCATCTGTATCCTAAAAATTAATAATACAAAATACATCAGATGGCGCCACACATAATTTTAACTATTTTGCCGGATAAGTTACGCAAATCATTGCTGGATTATTTTTTTATATTGTAATAAACATGCTGAATGGCTGCCAACGTTATTAACAATAAAAATCTCTAACCTTAAATTTTATAAACTATAAATAAACGATTTGATATAGAAAAAAATGTTTTTAAACTTTATTTTTATACAATATCGTTATAAATTGGAGGGGAAAAAAGTCGAAATTTTTAACAACTTTTAAAGTTATTGTTAAAGTTAATCAACTCATAAACGTTGTTTCGTAGGAGGAGGAGGAGGAAGAGGAGAGTGAGAGAAAAGGAAAAAAGAAAAAAATTTAATAACAATAGAAAGTTGTAGACTGAGGAAAGAACTGATTAAAACCCAGTGAAGAACTTCAGGCTAAGATTCTAGACATCGTTAAAACGAGGTTGCTATAAATAGACCTAATGAAACTTGGAAAAAATCTATTGGCTTTCGACAATTAGAAGATACTTTCACTTAGGCGATTCTTGCTTTGAAACTCATCCACGATGTGTTAACACGGTTTCTTGGTTCAATTAATTTCAAATTGGTTTAGTAACCTTTCAGTTCTTAATAGTTTAAACCCTTTAATCTATATCACTCAACGTCCATTCAAATAATCTCGAATGGTAAATGGATATACAAGTGGTAATGAGTTTATTTCGTTATTTCTTACCACTCTTATTAATCACCTCGTTTAGATAAATTTAACGTATAGTTTTTTATTTAATTTATTTTATGAATTGCTTCTCTTGCATTTACTGATTCACATGCAATTATCCTGTAATGTCGATCGTTGTTTTCGCACCATTGGCACACTAAACTCTCGACAGTGAACATTGTAACTCACGTAGTAAACAAAGTCCAATTGGGAGCAATAACTAACCACTGAACTGAGATAGAAACAAAAATTGGCCATTTCTTTCATCCTTTTCGATTTTACCATAGATATATATAATGGTCTTTGCACTTATCCACAAAGGATCTTTTGTATTTTCTTCTTCGTAAAGATATAAAAAAATCTCTTATAAATTGGTTGTATCTTTGCATAATTAAGAAGAGACAAAGCTATTATTATCTTCTTTAAAAAAATAAAGAAAGGAAGAAACTTTTATAAAGATCACATATCCAGAAAATGTTAAATGATCTGTATAAGTCTCCTGAAAGTCGGGAGGTCACTAAAGCAAAATTAGTTAACTTCTCAACATCATTTGCCAATTCTTGAAGGATATTCCCTTGAGTCTTGTCAATAAATGACAGGAATTTTTGTAAAGTTTCGAGATCATATCATTAGTTTAAATGAAAAATTATATGTTTATATATATATATATATATTAAAGTAAATCAATAAGTTTAAAATAGGAGAAGAAATAATGTCGATCTATAGGTGTTAGATGCAATACTGGAAATTAGATTCTCAAAAACTCAGCATCAATTTAGAAAAACTGCACATCATCTTCACTTTATTACGAAGTTATCTTCCTCTCAGATTTACTAAATTGATAGGAAAACAGAAAAAAATTATATATATATTTTCTTTCTTTCGTCCTAACTTCTTGATTTAGTATCAAGTTTTTTTTCTGTTTTTGCTCCCATTCTAGAAAACCGGTCAGTAAATTTTTGAATGATTAATCTTCCATTTTTATCTCCAAAAACTATGCCAATGTCATTGATAATTTTACTTTCAGAATATTGTCAAGAAATGACTTTAATTTTTTTTTTCTTTTCTTTTTTTTAATATTAATGTGCTGCTTAATGAAATTCCAAGCTCATACATAATTATAAAGGTAATAACAATTTATGTGCTTTTTTTTGTAGAAGAAAATCAAGAAAATAAGAGTAAAATTTAAGTGTTTTCACATAAAATATAGGATTAATTTTCTTGCAAATTTCATAGAAGAAAAAATATCTGGCAATGAGTTGTGTAACTTTCTCGGTTAAAAAAAGGTTAAAATTGTATATAACGCCATCTTTTGTGAGATTTTTTTATTAAAAACTTTTTTATATTTTATTGAGGATAGAGATGAGTGTTATATATTAAAACAAACAAATTGGAAATGCTAATAATGAGTAAAACCATAAAGTCTAACCCCCATTCGAGATATGACACATGATCCTCTCTATCTCCCAATCACCTCGACCTTTAACCACCAAAACTTAACAGCAGCAAACCACCTAATACCCAAACCTCCCTGCAAAATTTCAGAAATTTTACAATAAAGACACAGAAGTTATTAAGTTTCAAATTGGGTGACATCCATACATACAGATAAACCCCCCCAATGTGTTTGCATTTCTCTATGTTTGAAAGTTCCCTTAATCCAAAAGTGTAAAAATCTTTAGGGGGAGGGTCACTTTCTTGTGTTATATGAAAGTAAAACAGTATAAATAATCAAGAATTTCGTGTATAGAGAATAGCATGCAAAACGAACATTTCATCAATGAATTGTGTGTAAACCATAACTTTTTTTTATCGTGCTGTTGCGTACATTAACACTTGGGAATTTGAAACACGTGTTTAATTTCTTTCTCAGAAAACTTCATTTTTTGGGGGGTTAAATATATAATATACTTTATATTAAGATAATTCACTTTAACTTGATTCAAAGATGGCACATCACCCCCAACACCACTTCATCCTTTTTCTGAATGAGATGATGCTCGCTAGAACTGTTACGAGGATGCAAAGTCGCTCTACTCTCATCAGTTTATCTGTAATAAATTACTTCACCAGAAGTAGAGCGTGACGGACAGATTCACGTGAAAAAAAAAAGTCAAGCATATGTGCCGTACAGTAAGTAAGCAGTTATTTTCGTTACACGGTGTATAAAATACACTGTTTCCTCGGTGATTTTTATATAAATTTATTATATTTTTTTTTATTAAGGAAGCTGTCAATGTTCTAATGCCATTATCGATGATACAGAAGCGTAGATGTGATGCTGATTACCTAAAAGGGGAATGGATAAATCTAGTGTTGTAAGAGTGCAAACTCTTTGAAGATTTTTCATCACGCAATTGTTAAATTTTATCTAATATTTCGTGCAGATTACGTACTAAAACGATGACGTGCAATGCTTACTACACCGTTTCCTTTCTTTTAAATATAACTTTTAATTTTAATTATTATAAAATTTAAAAATTAACACAACGTCATTATTCACGTAACAATTACCGTCCACTATCTACAACGGTTATACGTTACGCTCTATTTCAACAAAAATATACGTAACAGAATAATTTAATCCAATGAGTTACGTTTCTACACGAAGGAGGAATTACTTGAAATTATTATATTAAAATTTAAGTAATTTATAATAAAATGGCCACCATTTAAAAGGCGAGAGAACAGAAGCCAAGTGTTTCTTGTGTTCGAAACAATTGAAAAATTGTTAAATTTATAAATTAATTAATATAAAAAAATATAAATATAATTATTTTTACAGTATAATACATCGCAGACAATAGCATTTATATATATATATGTATAAGAGGAGATGGGTAACATCTGTTTGACTTATAAAAACCCAACCATAAAACCTGCATCATCAGGAACGAAATTGTTCTATGCATGGCTTATATCAAATAGTCATAACGTGTAATTTCATTGGACGAATAGTTTGTGACATCATTTATGACCGTGACAACACAGTCGTTAGAGGTTCGAGATCGTAAATGAAATGACTCCAAACAAAAGCAGATGTTTAGAATTCGAATTAAAAATGGCAAATAAGCAATGAATGTTATAAGTTTTATTTTTTGTTAATTTCTAAAAGTATACACGTTGGCCAAATATTTTTAAATGTATATAATTTCCATTCTTTCTTTGTTGTGTTTTCTACGGTCCTTATGACAAAATTTAACGGCCGGGGGGGGGAGTATACGCTAATAACTACGTGTAAAAATCACAAATTTTATAAAGCTTCGGTACTGTTTCGCGTGTAAGATGAGGTTAATTTATAATAAACATATATAAAAATTTCTTATATAAAAATTACTCCTACGGGGTGGCCCAAAAGTCAGTTGACCTCGTTCAGTTCTGTCCCGAGTAGAAATTGTAAATCGCGCTTTAAAAAAAAGTGCTTATTCAGCGGTTAAATAAGGCAATAATTTAGTTTCTACAGCAGTTAACTGACTTTTGAGCAACCCTCTAAGTGCGTAATCAATACAAAGTCGACTCCCCTATAACACTGTTGATTATTCCGTTTTATATGAATTCCATGTTGTACGAGTCACTTAGATTTTACAAATATGTTTACCGGGCTGTGAACGGCTCACGTATTTGTAAAATCTAAGTGACTCGTACAACATGGAATTTATATAAAACGGAATAATCAACAGTGTTATAGGAGGGTCGACTGGTATATATATAAATAGTTGATTACGTTAAGCGTATTTAATATTAATTAATTTAACATAAAATCGAAAATTAGTGAAGTTTTTTTTTATTCATTTATTATACGTGGCCCAAAAATGAGTTAACCGAGATACGAACGAATTTAGTCGGGAAAGTCAACTGACTTTTGGGCCACCTGTATTTTATAACTATTAAAGTTACATTCGAATAAATTCGAATTTAAAATATATATTAATTTATAATATCAGGAATGAATTAGTTTTTTTTTTAAATACATGGCGTCCCAAAAGTCGGTTAACCGAGAAGTAGGCGAATGTAATCGAACTGGTTAACCGACTTTTGGGCCGCCTTTTATTTGTTTTTATAGAAGTTATATGTATTGTAGAACAGTACATACATAAATTATAAAAATTTAAATAAATAAATAAAAATTAACTTTACCTCTAGAAATTTATCGTGTATGAACCGATGTACTAATGACGTTTTTCCACATTTGTTATCACCCACGAGCACTATTTTACAATTGTATTCTTCCATTGTAAATATTCTGGACCAGTCCAATTAACGAACTGTTTTTTTTTTTTAATATGGACGGAATGAGAAGATAAAAAATTGATACCCTACAAAAAAATTTTTTAAAAATTAAAATAAAATAAATAAATAAATACAGCAAAACCTGTGTAAACCGGAATCACATGTTATCGTATACTTTATCTGTTTTAGACAGGTTTTTTAAGTAAGAAAATCGCTCAGTTCCGATGGATTTTCCTGTCTTATTTAGTTTCCGTTTTACACAGGTTTTTAACACAAAATCGCTGAGTTTCAAATAATTTTTCCGTTTTAGACAGGTTTTTAACATACGAAAATCGCTCAGCTTTGAATAATTTTCCGTTTTACACAGGTTTTTAACATAAGAAAATCGCACAGTTCCGAATAATTTTCCTGTCTTATACAGTTTCCGTTTTACAGAGGTTTCTAACAGAAAATCGCTGTTTCGAATAATTTTTCCGTTTTAGACAGGTTTTTAAAATTGCACAGTTCCGAAGAATTTTCCTGTCTTATTCAGTTTCCGTTTTACAGAGATTTCTAACAGAAAATCGCTGTTTCGAATAATTTTTCCGTTTTAGACAGGTTTTTAAAATTGCACAGTTCCGAAGAATTTTCCTGTCTTATTCAGTTTCCGTTTTACAGAGATTTCTAACAGAAAATCGCTGTTTCGAATAATTTTTCCGTTTTAGACAGGTTTTTAAAATTGCACAGTTCCGAAGAATTTTCCTGTCTTATTCAGTTTCCGTTTTACAGAGATTTCTAACAGAAAATCGCTGTTTCGAATAATTTTTCCGTTTTAGACAGGTTTTTAAAATTGCACAGTTCCGAAGAATTTTCCTGTCTTATTCAGTTTCCGTTTTACAGAGATTTCTAACACAAAATCGCTGAATTTCAAATAATTTTTCCGTTTTAGACAGGTTTTTTAAGTAAAAAAATCGCTTAGTTCCGAAGAATTTTCCCGCTTTAGACAGGTTTTTAACATAAGAAAATCGCTCAGTTTCGAATAATTTTCCTATATTATTCCGGTTCCGTTTTGGACAGGTTCTTTTTTTAACATAAGAAAAATATCGCTCGGCTCCGAAGAATTTTCGTTTTGGACAAGTTTTACTGTAAATAATAAAATTAATCATGAGCTATATTTATCTTTATTACATTTTATAACAGTTATACAAGACTTTTAATTATTAACACCTGCTGAAATTTATAAAAAAATATAAATATAATTATTTTTACAGTATAATACATCGCAGACAATAGCATTTATATATATATATGTATAAGAGGAGATGGGTAACATCTGTTTGACTTATAAAAACCCAACCATAAAACCTGCATCATCAGGAACGAAATTGTTCTATGCATGGCTTATATCAAATAGTCATAACGTGTAATTTCATTGGACGAATAGTTTGTGACATCATTTATGACCGTGACAACACAGTCGTTAGAGGTTCGAGATCGTAAATGAAATGACTCCAAACAAAAGCAGATGTTTAGAATTCGAATTAAAAATGGCAAATAAGCAATGAATGTTATAAGTTTTATTTTTTGTTAATTTCTAAAAGTATACACGTTGGCCAAATATTTTTAAATGTATATAATTTCCATTCTTTCTTTGTTGTGTTTTCTACGGTCCTTATGACAAAATTTAACGGCCGGGGGGGGGAGTATACGCTAATAACTACGTGTAAAAATCACAAATTTTATAAAGCTTCGGTACTGTTTCGCGTGTAAGATGAGGTTAATTTATAATAAACATATATAAAAATTTCTTATATAAAAATTACTCCTACGGGGTGGCCCAAAAGTCAGTTGACCTCGTTCAGTTCTGTCCCGAGTAGAAATTGTAAATCGCGCTTTAAAAAAAAGTGCTTATTCAGCGGTTAAATAAGGCAATAATTTAGTTTCTACAGCAGTTAACTGACTTTTGAGCAACCCTCTAAGTGCGTAATCAATACAAAGTCGACTCCCCTATAACACTGTTGATTATTCCGTTTTATATGAATTCCATGTTGTACGAGTCACTTAGATTTTACAAATATGTTTACCGGGCTGTGAACGGCTCACGTATTTGTAAAATCTAAGTGACTCGTACAACATGGAATTTATATAAAACGGAATAATCAACAGTGTTATAGGAGGGTCGACTGGTATATATATAAATAGTTGATTACGTTAAGCGTATTTAATATTAATTAATTTAACATAAAATCGAAAATTAGTGAAGTTTTTTTTTATTCATTTATTATACGTGGCCCAAAAATGAGTTAACCGAGATACGAACGAATTTAGTCGGGAAAGTCAACTGACTTTTGGGCCACCTGTATTTTATAACTATTAAAGTTACATTCGAATAAATTCGAATTTAAAATATATATTAATTTATAATATCAGGAATGAATTAGTTTTTTTTTTAAATACATGGCGTCCCAAAAGTCGGTTAACCGAGAAGTAGGCGAATGTAATCGAACTGGTTAACCGACTTTTGGGCCGCCTTTTATTTGTTTTTATAGAAGTTATATGTATTGTAGAACAGTACATACATAAATTATAAAAATTTAAATAAATAAATAAAAATTAACTTTACCTCTAGAAATTTATCGTGTATGAACCGATGTACTAATGACGTTTTTCCACATTTGTTATCACCCACGAGCACTATTTTACAATTGTATTCTTCCATTGTAAATATTCTGGACCAGTCCAATTAACGAACTGTTTTTTTTTTTTAATATGGACGGAATGAGAAGATAAAAAATTGATACCCTACAAAAAAATTTTTTAAAAATTAAAATAAAATAAATAAATAAATACAGCAAAACCTGTGTAAACCGGAATCACATGTTATCGTATACTTTATCTGTTTTAGACAGGTTTTTTAAGTAAGAAAATCGCTCAGTTCCGATGGATTTTCCTGTCTTATTTAGTTTCCGTTTTACACAGGTTTTTAACACAAAATCGCTGAGTTTCAAATAATTTTTCCGTTTTAGACAGGTTTTTAACATACGAAAATCGCTCAGCTTTGAATAATTTTCCGTTTTACACAGGTTTTTAACATAAGAAAATCGCACAGTTCCGAATAATTTTCCTGTCTTATACAGTTTCCGTTTTACAGAGGTTTCTAACAGAAAATCGCTGTTTCGAATAATTTTTCCGTTTTAGACAGGTTTTTAAAATTGCACAGTTCCGAAGAATTTTCCTGTCTTATTCAGTTTCCGTTTTACAGAGATTTCTAACAGAAAATCGCTGTTTCGAATAATTTTTCCGTTTTAGACAGGTTTTTAAAATTGCACAGTTCCGAAGAATTTTCCTGTCTTATTCAGTTTCCGTTTTACAGAGATTTCTAACAGAAAATCGCTGTTTCGAATAATTTTTCCGTTTTAGACAGGTTTTTAAAATTGCACAGTTCCGAAGAATTTTCCTGTCTTATTCAGTTTCCGTTTTACAGAGATTTCTAACAGAAAATCGCTGTTTCGAATAATTTTTCCGTTTTAGACAGGTTTTTAAAATTGCACAGTTCCGAAGAATTTTCCTGTCTTATTCAGTTTCCGTTTTACAGAGATTTCTAACACAAAATCGCTGAATTTCAAATAATTTTTCCGTTTTAGACAGGTTTTTTAAGTAAAAAAATCGCTTAGTTCCGAAGAATTTTCCCGCTTTAGACAGGTTTTTAACATAAGAAAATCGCTCAGTTTCGAATAATTTTCCTATATTATTCCGGTTCCGTTTTGGACAGGTTCTTTTTTTAACATAAGAAAAATATCGCTCGGCTCCGAAGAATTTTCGTTTTGGACAAGTTTTACTGTAAATAATAAAATTAATCATGAGCTATATTTATCTTTATTACATTTTATAACAGTTATACAAGACTTTTAATTATTAACACCTGCTGAAATTTAAAATAAAACCCTTTGAAATTTGTTTTATTTTAAAATGTCAGCTGATGTAATTTTTTTAAAATGCCATTATAATATTATTTATTTTGTTAAAAGTTTTTATAGTTATTAATTCACAAAATTACCAACTTCGTTTTTTTTAAATAATAGTTTAAAAATTTATTTCATTTTATTGAATAATACAGGCAAATTAAAGAATATAAGTGTCATCTCCCCGTTAAATAGTTAATTTAAAAAAGAAGTTTTATAATGGTAGAGCATAAGTTAGTTAACTGAAATATAGGTAAAGTTTATTAACTCAGTTAACTGACTTCTAGACATTCCTCTTATATACAGGGTGTAGTGTATAAAATGTGTAGTCACAGTTGGTGAATGTTATTGTATAAAAACAAAGGAAAATGTCTAATCGA
Source organism: Centruroides sculpturatus (assembly GCF_000671375.1). Classification (NCBI taxonomy): domain Eukaryota; kingdom Metazoa; phylum Arthropoda; class Arachnida; order Scorpiones; family Buthidae; genus Centruroides; species Centruroides sculpturatus. Next base: position 42,183 of record NW_019384568.1, read on the forward strand.
CTTGGAAACAAACATCTTTCTTTTAACAGAAGTCCCTTAAAGTTGTAGAAAGGCACTGTTTAAAAGAGGTCGTGATTAAAAGGAGTCTGTTTAAAAAGGGTTCTGTTTTAAAACACAAACCTTCCTCTAATTTTAAGGAACTATTCCTCGCAAACTAGACATGCTTATACTCACACTGACTAGACATCTTTCCTTTGTTTTCATGCATAAAATACACTTACATACTTCTTACATACACCCCGTATATGTACACAGGCGATTTCTTACTTTAATTACAGTTTAAAATATAAAAATACACTTTAAACTTTGTAATAAATAAAAGTACAACTTGACTCCAGAAGAAAATATATACAATTTTATAAAGAGATAATTATAGTTTATGTCTTACTTCTGTATGAAAACAGGAATAAAACAAATTACACACACAGAGAATGCGGTTTATCAACTCTTGATCTATTATTATACTTATTTATTAAGATGTAATTGCTTATTAATAATTTCCTCAATGTAAAATGTGGTGTGCGCATTATTACTATTATTATTATAAGCACACTATATATATATATTTTACCTAATTTACTGCTAAGCGTATAATCACTCATGCAGAAAGTAAATTATATAATAAGCAGAAAGGCAAGCTTATTTAATTTTTTTTATAATATAAATGAGTCAGTAAAATAACTGTTTTATTAGTCAGAATTTATCCTTTTATAAAAGATTTTTGACTGGATTTAATGGATAAATTTTAATATTTGCTTTCCTTAAGCGATTAATGAAAAATCGATATAAATTTCATTTGAAATTAACTGAAAATATTATCGAAAACATGACATTATACGAAAAGAATTAAGTAATTTTCCATTAGAACAATTGAAAATGGATAATTTACAATCATTTTCTTTGTTTTCTTTTCTTGTTTTCCTTTCCTTTGATTTAATTTCAATTTGATTTCACCTTCCTGTGTTAAATAACACAGGAACACGTAAATTCAAATTGAATCGGTCATAAAGTCACTCCACCCTCAAGATTTTTATACGTTTGGACTCGCGGGTTCTCGAAACGTTCAAAAAATTTGGGGTATTTTTTCTGTGTAGATGTTAGAGAGTGTAAGGGTACGACTTTTTACCCACTTTAAATGCTTAATAACTCCTGTGATTTTTGTGGTAATTTTCTGAAATTTTGCAGGTAGATTTGGGTATTAGGGTAGAATATTTCTGAAAATTTTTAGGAAAATCGGACCTTTGGTTCGGAAGATATGCCTCAACTTCTTTAATATCACCCGAATCAAAGATAATTGTAGCCATTAGGTATGAATACAAATAAAGAATGCTAGGAAAAAATAAATTTTTAGGTAAAAAATTTACCTTTATAATAAATTCGAACCTCTAATAACGGCCACCTGCCAACGACGGACATCTTTACAGAATTTTTCTAGGAAAGTGTAACAAAATAACCACCCACCACCGAACAATGCCCATTTAGCTCCATCAGTGTCCGTCGTTTAGAGGTTTGACTGCACTATAAACAATTTTAGCGTGAAAAATAATTGTTTACAGATATTTTTAATCCATAAAAATTTGATTTAGGCGAAGGAATAGAAATTTTTTCTAACAAAGTTTTCATTAAAAACTCTTCAAAGACGAACATCAAACGTCGGTTACTTCAGCATGTGACATTGTCAGCTGTCACCACTAGTAACAGTCTATCAATTTTACAACAGTAATAATCTTTACGTAATATTGAATCCATATAAAATAATGGAAGAAGAAAACAAAAAAAGAAATGATAAATGTTATTGAAAATTCTCTAAAATTCATGCATTCACATTTATAAAAACCGAAATAAATAAATAAAAAACAAAACAAAAGAACTAAAATAAAAAAAAATTCTTTTCTATTTTTTACCGTTTCCAACATAAATTTAATCTGAAAAAGTAGGGCGAATTATTAATGCATTTATCAAGATGTAGTACGCGTACCCCCAATTACACGCAAAAAGCTGGCGAGGTGGAAAAAGTTGAGAGACTCTGCATAACATTATATTTTTGTACATACTAAGCTGATAAGTATATAGAAGGTCTCTGTGGTATGTGATTTACACAATAAGTAGCAAGCTTTATAAAAATATTTTGCTTTATATTACGTCGAATGTTAATATAAAGTAAATTATACTCACGATCACTGTATTACTGATGTCTGTAGTTTGTTAGTGATATGTATTATAGTAGTAACTTGTAAGAATACATTACTGTAGTGACAGGTTTATCTTGTTAAGACGAATTTATTTGATTTTTTCTATCAGCAGGGGTGCCTTGATTGCACGAAACTAGATCTACAGAGGTCATTATTAAGCGTACTAAATCAAACAACTGACAAAAACATCCAACAAAACGTTTTTATTTTAATAATATCAGCAGTGTCGTCCACAATTATAAAGTAAATAGTATCGGTTAATTATGATTCGTGCTTTTTGGCTTGTCCTTTGATACGAATCAAGGAATGGAGATAAAGAACAGGCTCATAAATGACTTGTTTAACAGCTCATGTAATAAATAAAATGAAAGAAAAACTAACTTGATTCATGGACGAAATTATAAAAATTGTATCAATTTAATTAGATATTTAATTAGATACTAGAGCAGGGATTCCCAACCATTGGTACGCGAGTTCTTCCAAAAAGTAATAGAAATTACTGTGACAATGAAGAATTGCAATTTTTAATCACATTTTAATTTAAAAATCGCGCGACTTCTGCCCAAAAAGTTAACTAAAATGCCCTTAATTTACAATATACGCAAGAGAAATTTAAAAAAAATCTATTGTGGAAAAGGGAGTGAGCAAAAGGGAGGGGAAGGAAACTTATTGCTTCAACTATGCCCCTCCTCTAAAGGCCAACTAATTTACGTATGTGCTTAAATTAAATTCTGGTATGTAAATTCTATACGCAGCCTTAATAAATTAGTATAATACGCAATTTTATTGGTCCACATAGCTAATTTTCCTACTTAGTACCTCACAAAATTACTATAGAGAATCCAGAAATCTTCCAGGGGGATGCAGAAAGGAAACGATATGCCTTACAAAATTCTTTACCCTGCTCTACACGGGGGAAAATCTTTCATGGGAGGGTGCAGAGTGTCCCACGCACCCCCTAACAACCGATACACGAGGTGTTGAAGATTGGGAATTCCAGCTGTAGGGTGATATTTTCTCAGATTTATCAGTTAAAAATCAGTGTTTTAATAGTATAAATAGCATAAATTCGATTTAAAATGCAATCAATTGATATTATCTGTTGTATGAGACACTAGATATAATGGTAGAGAATTGGAGCATAAATATTGCAGAATTATTTTATACTTTTTTTTTTCTTATTTTTAATTAAATACGTCCTCGTAAAAATTCGCAGTAAAGAAATAAAATAAAATCTTGTTAGAATCGTCGGAAAAATAAACGTGAATGTAAATTTAATTTATTATATTATTAATTTAGAAGCGATAAAAATCAACACGAAAATCCTTTTCAGTATCATTCAGATTGGAAAAGTTCTATAGATTAAAGAATATTATTTTTTTATTCTAATTCTTCTTAATCTTTAATTCATAAATCAATATTTAAATCTTTAATATATTTCGTCAAAAAAAAATACATTTTTCTTACTTTAAAACCTGTGTAAGCCGGACTAGAACTGAAGCGAAGTTTGTCCTATTTGGCAGGTTCCGTTTCGAGCAGATTTCACTGTATAAAGTTATTTTATACGTCTTATTCTTACCTTACATTGAAAGAAAAGAAACACAGGTGGCTCAAAAATGAGTTAACCGATATATTAAAAAAATAAGCTGGTCGAGTTAACTGACTTCTGGACCGTCAAAAGTGGCGAATATGTACGAATAAAGAATATAATTAAGTAACTTACATAATTAATTATCAAGAATTTAAACTAAATTAACTTATATAACACATAATTACTTTCACAACTGCGTGGTTGATGTTAAATTAGAATAAATCATATTTAATGGAGTTTGAACGAATCTTATGGAAGGTTAGAAAAGAAATACAGGGTGGCCCAAAAGTGAGTTAACCTAGATATTAAAGAAACCAGTGAGTCAAGTTAACTGAATTTTCGTCCACCATCTTGGTTACTGTATCATATATAAATTAGCCATTTTTAGAGCATTACTCATTAAAAAAAATAGATAATTAAATGTTATGAAATACTTAAATATTTTCTCATAATATTATTATTATTTTGCGATAGTTTTGCAACGTCTCCAGCATTCTTATCGGATTACTTACAGAATCTGTCAACAACCCTCTACAGAAAACGTAAACTGTACGAATTCCATCCCGTGTCAAACACTAATACATGCCCTCAAAAGTAAAAAAAGATAAGTACAATAATACTAGTTTAAGTTTACAGTAGAAATACAGTAAAACCCCGTGTAAACCGGATAGAATATATTATTATATTCTGTCCGGTTTACACAGGTTTTACTGTATTGCATTTTTCTAACTAATGATGATATATTACTATCTCAGGAAAACTTTTATATATTTCCCACGTTCCATTTACTCCTAACTATATCCTCATTAATTTATCCTTGAGGGTTGACTTTCCTATGAAATAATCGATCAAAGATAAGTTATAAGTGTTAATTAATTAGAACAGTAGCAAACTTCAACGTTGTTTCAAGACTTAAAGCTTTAAAAAAATATATATTCTATTATATTTTTTAATAAATTAAGTACTGTTATTTTCTTTTTAATCTTTAAAAATAAACGTTTTATCGTGAAGAAGCTGATTATATTTTTTATAATGATGAAGTGAGATTTATAATGCAGGAATTTAAAAGAAGTTGCGTAACTTTCCGGCAAAAAAAGTTAAATTTGTGCGTGGTGCCATCTGTTATGAGATTTTATGCTTAAAAAAATAACAAAAGTGCTTGATTTTAAAGGTAGATATGCGTTTTATAATAAGTTTTAAATGTTAATAACGATTAAAATCTTTATTAAATCAGAGGTGCGTACTTCACACGATCGCCTCTATCTCACCACCCACTTGACCTTTAACCTCCAAAATTTAATAGCATTAATGCCCGTACTGCCCAAACCTCCCTGCGAAATTTAAAAAATTTTGGACGAAGGGTACAGAGGTTATTAAGCTTCAAATTCGGTGAATGAAACTATTTCCCCCCCCCAACACAAACACGCAGTTCTAACAAAGGAGCAATCGGAAAATTAAAAAATAAATTTTAAAAAATTCTTACATTGTTTTAAAGATAAAAAAAATGTGTAGAAAGAACTAAATAATATTCTTCAGTAATTAATTAATGTATGCTTTAATATTTAAGTATCTATGCAGCTGCTCCATGTAATCGGTTAATAGTTAATATATGATCATTAAACATTTATTGTTATGAGATATTCATGTATATGGAATATATTAATAACAACAACTACATAAATCCTGTTAAATTACATTAAATAAATTTCATTTTATTTTTTTATAATAGAATAAATTCTTAAATTACCTTCAATTTTTCAACTTTTACAGCAATAACATGTATACTTTTCGATTTCGTAAATTGCCTGATAGTGATTAGAAATGTCTAAGCTTTGAATCATATATTTTATCTTTAAACATGTATTTTTAATCAAGTTTTACATTTTAATCAACCTTTCAGATAGAAAGTAAAACGTCTTCTTTACACTAACATAATACAGCTGTATGGGGGTGCTTCAGACATATGATACATAATTGGGTGCTTCAAACACATGATACATAATTGGGTGCTTCAAACACATGATACATAATTGGGTGCTCCAAACACGTTATATAATAGGGTGCTTCAAACACGTGATACATAATAGGGTGCTTCAACCACGTGATACATAATAGGGTGCTTCAACCACGTGATACAAAACAGCATCCTGCAAAAAAATGCTAAAATTTACTTGAAGGTGAGTTCATGGCTGTACTTTTTCGAGAACTGCACAATAGGGTCGTGATTCGTTGGAAAACAATGGAGAGGGAAAATCTTAATACAATATTACCATATTAATGTTACCATTTTCTTAAAGCACCCTGTATATACTCATGTAATCAGTATGTAATTCTCTTTTCAGAAGATAAAAAAAATCGAGAAATGAAGATGGAAATCCCAGATGAGTATTCGAAATGACGTTAATGATAATGATTTCGTAATCAGTTTTATTGCGTAAACGGAACGTTTATCTGTCTTTTTAAAATTATAAATATATTCTGGACTTTATACACACTTACAATGGGAATTTTATAAATGGAAAGAAGAGAAATAACCATTTAAAATAACGAATTTGACACCGTTTACCAAGACAATAATTTTCATATTATAGTAAAACTTGTCCAAACCGGAAAACTATTCGGTACCTTGCAATTCCGGCTTACACAGGTTTTACTGTATATTAATTAAGAAATTATAGAATTATTTTAATTCAATAATATTAGGCAATACTTTGTTTAATATTGTAACACGTCTTCTTTCTCTTGTAAATATTTAGAATTATTTAATTATTAACACGTAATTTATTTATTTATTACAAGTACTTTTAATAATTGTTAAAAGTAAATACTTTTATGCATTAAAACCTGTCTAAAACGGACCGTGTACAATATAGAAAATACATGGAATAATGATACTTCTATATAAATTATTAATATAATCGAAAAACCTGTCTAATGCGGAAACGATTTTACAAGTAATTTAATAATATAACCTGTCTAAAGCGGAATCTTTCAACGTAACTGTGGCTAAATTCTAAATCGTAATTACAAGAATATTAAACTTTTTATAGAGATTGTTTTCTCTCCGTGTCCTACATATACAGGTTTTTCAACATATACTCGAACTGTAAAACATATTAAGCAGTTCTAAACACAAATTTTAACATTTTTCGACACACTTTTCTGTATTAATTTAAAAAAAAAAACAACCTGCGATAACCGGTAAGGAGGAGTTCCGTCTTAGACAGGTTTTTTTCTGTATTATAAAACTCAGCTATTTAAATTTTCTTTCTTTTCGATTACAATAAGCAAATTTATAGTTGCACTTAAAGAAAATTCATTAGATACAATTTAAGAAAGTAATGAAAGCAATTAAAGTATACACTTAATTTTATTTATAAGGCAAAGACGAATTAATTAATTTTAATTAGAGTGTAATAAAATTAATAAATCTCAAAAAAGGAACTGGTAGAAGAGGATAGAAGATATATCACACGAGGGGGAATATATAAACATTCCCATTTTGTTGATGTAAAGAAATCATATTCAAACAAACGTCAAGAAAATTTAAGTAGAACAGTCCATAAATCAATAAGAATAATAGAAAAATTCGTGTATAAAGAAGGAAAGAAGGTAAACTGAACGTCTATAACAATAATTTATATTTAATTTAAAGGTTTATATTCATGAATAATTAAAAAGAAAATTAAGATTATTGATTAGTATTACAGAAAAATCCAGCGAGTTGCATAACTTATCTGGCCAAAAAAAAAAGTTAAAATTGAGTGTGGCGCCATCTGTTACTAGATTTTATTTTTAAAATCGAAAAAAAAGCTTTATCTTTTAGTTTATAAAAAAAATTATAAATGCTAATAACCAGTAAAATATTAATTAAGTCCAACCCCACTCGAAATATGACACATCACCCCCTCTATCTCCCCACCCACTTGACCTTTAACCACCAAAATTTAATAGCGTCAATGCCCTTAATATACAAACCTCCGTGCAAAATTTCAGAAATTTTCGACAAGAGGTACGGGAATTATTAAGCTTTAAATTAGATGAATACAATCGAGCCCCTCCCCACACTAATATCCATACGTATAGAACCCCTCAACATTTCTGGACTGAACAAATTCTCCTCCTCCCGCAGTCAGAAAATGAAAAATGTTTGGGGGAGGTCGTTTTTTTTTTACCGATCGCCATACTTTCCCTGTGTTGTTTATAATGTAAAAGTTAAATTAAAAAAAATTAAGTGTATTGATCGATTGTTGTGAGGGGAATAAAATTCAGTTATAATTAAAGAAAAAAAAATTTCTCATTAGCACTAATTGCTACTCGGTATAAATATAAATGATTTTTCAAATTCTAAAACTTGTGGCTAAATAATAATAATAATAATAAGTACAAAACTTTCCTGCTCTTTCTCATACAAGCAAGCCAGCTTACCAATTTAATAAATAACAATAAACCATTCAACAGTTTCCATTCAATTGGTGTTAATTATGGTTCCTAAAAATATTTTCTCTCATAATAGAAATAAATGTTTTATGACTTTCGAGTGTTGTTAACAATGGAACAATGTAAAATAACTAAGGTATAAACAAGAATTTTAAATGTGTAAATTCCGTAAAATGTCATTTTTATGAAAGGGATTTTTTTTTTCATTAGAAGTATTAGAATAAATTTTTTTCTTGTACTTGATTTATGTTATTTAATTATAAGCTTAAGTACAGTACAATGTAAAAAAAATTTTTTTTTTCATCAGGATCTTTTGAAAGTAATGAGAAACAGTAATGTGACATATAGTGTAAAGCATAAACATACATTTATTTACATAAAGTATGTAGCTGTAAACTCCCTAAAAATGATTACAGAAGAATTTTTAGCATATTTGCATAAATAGCATAATTAAAATAAGCAGTTTTTACATGAAATACGTTGATAAACTCTCTAATATGGGGGGAATACATTGAGCAGAACCCCAATGAAATAAAATTTGTATTACTGTATTATGTTTTTTTTATGGAAGAATGTATGCATATAAAATGTTTATAAACTCCTTCAAGTCTTATCTGCTAATATATTACAGCAAATTGCAAAAATTTACTTCCGTACGCCATTTTGGAAACATGCTGCCAGCTATTTCTTACATTTATTGTACATAAACCAGATGAATCTTCGATTGTCGAGGTCGAATTTGGACTTCCTGTAGCCCTAAAGGTCCTTCCCTCCAGCAAAAAGTAATAAATTTCAATGCGTTAAACCTTAAACTAAATCATAGCAGAGTCAGACCCTAAGCTATCGTTTAAATCCATCCCTAAATACGGTGTCTACTTCGATTTCCTTGTTGATATAAATTGAAAAATCTTAAATAAACGTGAAGAAAAGTAATTTATACACATAATTTTATTAAATTAAGTGTCATCTACAGTAAATAAAATTATTCACTTTACACAACGAAGCGAAATAATTGCAACAGTTGCAGTCATTCCATTCAAAACTATTGCAAAAGTAACCACAATTATTTTTTGATATTTTAAACAGAATTCAAGAAAAACTGTTTTTATATAGATTTAAGCTTTATAAATAAATAAATTGAAGTGAATCACATTCATTTAATCTATAATTCGATTTTAATAACCAGAATTCTTCTCACCATTGCAAAAATCACTTCACAAACCTGTAAACAACGACCATAAAAAAATGGCCGTTGTAAAGCAAAATAAAACCTGTGAACACGGACAGAGAGATAGGAAAATAAAAATGGCCGTTATATGAGGTTCGACTGTACAAATATTTAAACAGAAAGATGATCTAGGATGATAAAATTACTTAGTTGAAATAATATAAATCACGATTAGAAAAGTAAATATTCAATTATTACAAAACAAGAGTGGAATTAAGCATATATTTAAACTTACAAATAATTTTACTGCTGTTTAAACTAATAAAATAACCAAATAAAACCTTCATAAAAATGGAAGAATACATGTACACAGTTATAACAAAATGAATACAACATCGACCATGCGATAAAAAGCTGTTACTTCATACACTATTTAAAAACCGTATCATTAATTAGTAGTCAACCACTAATTTTAGAATTGCTTTTATTTATTTATCTTGTAAAACATGGAAAACTTAAGTATAACTAATTATTAAACAATTAATGCAATTAACTGTTAAACACAGTTAGTAAATTAAGAGAGTAAGTTGGTTGAATAAACCGGAAAACTAAATTTATTCTATACTTTGTTAAGTACTTATATAATGTAATATTTATATACCAGTATATAATAATTTTTTTAATCATTAAAATTTCGCAGTAGTTTTAATTTAATTACACAAATAACTAAGTTACTAAGTAGTGAAAATTAATTAAAACAATTCGTTATAACAAATTGAACGATGTTATACAAGTGTAATGATGCCATGTTCATTTTATACATGATTACTATTATATAAAAGCAACCTTATTTAAAATCTCAATGATTTTCTACACCCTTTCAAAGTCTAATTAAGTATAGAGGTATGAATTCTTCCAAATACAATACCCATTATGTACTGTTTTACATTGTTACACCTTATATAAAATTTACTTACCACTAATGCAAAATAAAATTTGATTAAAAGTACAAATTTACGTTTTAAATAACGAATTATTTTACCTGTTTAAAATGTAACTAGCTACTTATTCACGTCTTTTAATTAATAAACAGAGATTTAACCAATAAAAAGTTGTTTAAATTTGATAGACGTGACAACAATAGAGTTTACTTGTAAGTTACAACGATAATAAAAGTAACCGTTAAATTCGAATTTGAAAATTTAAATCTAACGGTTATTTCTAACGATTTTTGTTTATTAAATAATTAGAATTTAAGCTAAGAAAATCGAAGTTTACTTCTTGCAAAACTTTTCCATCAAAGTCTATTTGTAATTAATCGCTTCTAAACGTATTGGCTGCTTTACCTTTCGATACAAACGACTCCTGCCAAGGCGAGAAAATTACTTCATTATTCAACTGAAGGTAGTGAAAAGAAACTTTTATTTCGTCACCTGCAAAAGACCGTTTACTGCTTGTGATATTGAAGGCACTATCCAGTCTTTTGCAGGTGACGAAATAAAAATTTTCCATATTGAAAGGTAGTAACTAAAGAAAAAAGAAAAAAAAGGGGGGGAATGAAAGAAAAATGTGAAGTTGCAAATAAGCTTTTTATACGAAGAGAATTTCTTAAATATAAAATTTTCCTTTAGGGTATGTTTTTAGTCAAGTAAATGTGTAATTTGTTAATAACCAAGACTATATAAAATGACTAAAAATATAACATTTTAGACGATTTTTAAGTTCTTAAAACTTAAAATTACTCGATAAAAAAATAGATTTGAATCTGTTTTTCCAAGATATAGCAACAATTTCCTTTTTTAAACTGATTTTTTTTTCTTTGCTAAAAGTAACAAACTCGAGACTATTTTCTTTTTTAATCTCTTATAGATCTTAGAAAATGCATACCTATTGGCTATATATATAAATTTTTTTTTTATCTTTCTTCTATACAAAACAAAAATAACTCTTAAGTATAATTTGATACTATATGATTGTTTCCTTTTTTAGTTGTTACAATGGTAAAAAATATAGTACAAATGACCTTCAGCCATTTATTTTCTCCTGATACTTTGTATCCTGGTCCAAAGTATACATTTTCTTTTGTTAAGAAGTTTGTCAATATATATATATATATATTCTATGTAATATTAGATAAAAATAATGTTTCAGTGACGTTATATCTCGAGAAGAATTTTCGACGTAACGTTACGATAGGTTAAAATCTAAGTAATTTTTTTTTTTTAAACAGGGAATTAAAAAAGAAATTCTACAATTTAAAATCTGTATAAAATTTCAAAGTTTTCAGAGATTTTTGTCCTTTTTATCACTCAAAAATGGCTGGTTTTTTTTTCTTAAATAATATCCATTACTTTAATAGTTTCTTGCAATATTTTTAACGTAAAAAGTAAAAAAAAAAATTAAGAGAAACCATTATCATAATTTCGAAAAATACAAGTTTTGATTCCTGTACACATACACACCTTTTTTTTATTATTTATTTATATAAAAAGGTAATTTAACAGGTTCATATATGCTATAAAAATTGTAAAATTCTCTGTGATATCACAACTGTAATTTCAAGAATATTGTAAATTCACTCGAGCGAAAAATGATTTTTTTTTTCCTTCCTCCATCTTCTTCTCCTCTTTAGTACAACATAAATGCTGATTTTCTTACTTCCAAAACTTATTTAACTTTGCATAAATATCTAAAAACCTATTATCTTAGATACTGTAGAAGTATGTAGAACGAATAGATATGTGTTAAGATGAGTTAATTCTACTAAACCTCTTATCTTTAACAACTCTAAATCCATATTATCTTATTATTGTGATAGGAATGGAATCATTTAATCGATATAAAAAGAAAGTAATAAAACGAGAGAACAATTTTTAAGTTTTTATTGTGTTGTACTGATAGCATCAATACTGGAATGAGCTGTAGAAAACGTTAAACATTGACATTTTTTTTTTTTACCTCCTCTTTTTTTTTATTATTTTTTTTCCCTAGTTTTAGACAATGATAATCATTGTACCAGACCATTTTATCGAAAAGACAGGAACAACTCTTGAGGGGAAAAACAGCTGTTGACAAGTGAAACAAGAAAAGTTTCCATTTACTTTTTAATATTTTTAAAAATATTATAATTTAATTAATTAAATTTTCTTGTGTTCTTTTAATTTTAAAATATTTCATATTTTTCTCATAAATAATTTAATATTTATTAAATATTCTTTATGTTCTGAATATATATATAAAAAAATTAATAAATGTTTAAGTATAAACAATAATAAAAATAAATAAATAAATTTTACTTGTTTGTTATTATTTTCTGTAGGGAATAATTGTTTATATACGTATACAATTTATTATATTAATAATTAACTTTGTCATGAACGTAATTAAGTATACTCTAGCATAATAAATTTGTATACACTACGTTTGAAAACACTTCTAAATATAGTTTATCTACGTCACAAAACTCATCCCTTCTTTTAGATCTAAGAGACGGTCCCTGGGTCTTCTGCTGGAGAGAAATTCCATTTTCTACGTGGCAGGATGTTACCATAAACGGAAACCAGATTCAGTTACATTTATACTCGATATAAATATAAAAATATGCTCTTTTTTTATGTTAAATTATTACGTATGACACGATTACTTAATGTAATTCTATACCCCTTCCATATAAACACATTCTAATATTCGAAATTGTATAAGGAAAAACACCCTGTGTTATATGTGTGAAGGGATATAGTAGAAGAAGATGTAACCTTTAAAACACGAATAAAAATTCTAGTTTACCTTCTTTTATTATATAAATTTACTCGAATTTTAAATTAAGAATTGTGAATTTACATTAAAAGTTCATTCAGTACTTTAATACTTCCCATATGAAAGTGAGAGAGGAGGAGGAGGAGAAGACAAAAAAAAAGATGCTGGAAAATCTGCTATCCTTTCTGAATGAACTGTTGCTTCACTTAATCTAGAAAAAAAAAGGGGGAAAGGATATTTAACAGCTAATGACTTTGGACTATGTTATCTCGTGTAGTTACTGAGCAGACATCTTTAATGATTGCTGCAACAAAATCTTATCACGACGTAAGCTAAACTGTCCAGTTGTGATGAAACGATCATTAAATGCTACAATTTTAACTCGAATGGGCTACAATTATCGCCAGGTTATGTTGCAACTTTTATATAGAAGAGTAGGGAGGAAGAAAGAAAAAAAAAACCTGATTGATAAGGAGTTTACAACGCCCCTGTAAACGTAATTACCTGTTATTTTTTTTTTCATACCAATCATTTAAGAGAGGAAAAACATTATAAATTTAATTTAATTTAGGTTAAGTATATAAATAATTAAAAAAAAAAAAAAAAAGTAATAAGTGAATCGAAACACAGCACAGCACTAAAATTATCAAACAACACCTGAACCAATCCATTTTATGATATATTTGACATTGAAAACAGCAATAACAGTTACGTGACTAATGCAAAATACATATGAAACGTCAATTTCCTCTAGTGAATACTCAGATTTCATCAATTTTCAACAACAATAACGTACGAGGTAGATGAGAATATAGAAAATAAACGTAAAGGAAAATATATATATATATATAAATATATAAGAGTACCGTTCAGGCGATTCTGTATTTTATGAAACGCACGTTTTCAGGTTACTTTCGTGCGATGACGTCATGAATGTCCTGTTTCTTCTTCCGTGATGTTCCGGTTGAAATACTGAAGAGGAGGAGTTGTAGAAAGTTAGGTCTTTTTTCTCACTGATAAAGGAAATTTGGTTGAAAATAAAAGATCGAATATCGGTTTGAAACTTTTCTATACTACTATATTTATTTCTTTATACTGTATATATATATATATATATTTAGAGAGAGAGAGAGAAGGGGGGTATACATATACTGTATATATTTTTCTTTGAAAGTTTTATCTTTAAAAGTTTTGATCTTTTTCAATTCAGTAGAGATTTAAGAGAACTTCCTGTAAAATACTCGATATGTTTTCCTTCATTTTTGATGATTAAAAAAACAAAGATATAAAAGAAAAAAATAAGAAACGTCTGGATGTCTGTTCGATAGATTTCTCCAAAAATAAATATATTATGAATTGGCGTCTGGAATAATATATAACCCAACATTATTTATATATATATATTAGAAGTTACTAAGTTAATTAACGTTAAAAAATCTTTATTCCATTTAAATTCAAATTTATAAACGAAGACCAATGAGTGGAACGTAAAAATTGGCCGCAATTGGGAGGTTATTTTGTAGGTATTTTCTATAAATTCTCTTTGTAAATTAAATTAAATCTATAATTAAAATTTTTATTGTATGTTTTAATTCATAGGAAATGATCATTGCGTTAATTTATCGAATGAAAAACACGTTTTAAAACGATGTTTCCGAAATAAAATTCGCCCTTTTAATCTCCTTAAAAGGAAAAGAAAACATTAAAAAAGAAAAAAAAAAACTTGTATAAAAGTGTAAAAGTAATTTGCTGTTTTCCTTTTTTTTTCTAATTCACATTAATAAAATTATAACGACTATTAACAAATATGCAAATTCCTATCTTGTTAATAGCTTATAAAAGGAATTTACAAGTAATTTTTTTTATATTGTATACTAAAAGAGAGTACAGTTCGTTTTTTTAATGGAATTTAATCATTAAACTTAGAAAAAATTAATTTTTTTTCGGCGTAAAATCCTATTAAAACTTGTTTAATCTAACGTGTTAAAGGTCAGAAATATACCCGAAACATTAAAAAAAATAAATAAATAAAGCAAAAGTTTGTTGTGTATTCGTAAAATTATCTACCTGTCACGTACCTTAACGTGTTTATGATGAGAANTAATTACATATATATATATATATATATCAGATGAAAAATAACGATCAAATAATCATTATGTTACAGTTATGAGCCATATAATTTCCATGTTAAGAGATTAAAACGGACATAATTAAATTATGTCCCCCCCCAAAAAAAAGGAAAGAATTATATTTAAATTTTAAAATTTTAGATAAAAATCTTTTACGTCCGTTTAAGTAAATTATTATATGAAAAAAAAATTGTTTTAACAGGTCTATCTCTCTCTCCCTCTCTCTCTCTTTTTTCCCGACGAAAGTATTAAGAGAAATGTGCATATTTTTGTATATAAAAAGGGAAATTTTACGGATTTCTGATGCGGTTTATATAAGAATAAATAGTATTAAAATGTTTTAAAAATTCCATTCCTACTCCTTCACAACTTTTCTTTTTTTTCCCCCTCCAAGATCATAACTCAGTTTTGGAAAATAAAAATTTTACTCTGGATTTTTCTTTTTTTCCAGATTGAATATCATTCATCCGCATCCTTAGCAACAACTTTCAAAAAGCATTTGGCAAAATCGACTACATTATCTTCTTAAACAGGTGATGGATACGGTTGACAAGAAAAATTACTTCCGCATAACTGAAGTAAATTTTACGATATATATTTTTTTTTCCTATTGAACATTGATACATCAAATTGAAACCATTACTTTTTACTTATTTATATTCTAAATTAAACGAATAATTTAAATAAATATATAAAAATATCACATGTGTTAACTGTTGGATTTATGCCAGTTGAAAGACCATCTGGTAAAGTTTTACTTAATATCTTTACGATATTATATTAACGAATAAACCTTAAAAATAAGCAATTATTAAAGAGTTATCCGGTGATTTTTTAAAGGATTTTATTCTTTAAATTGTGATGCGAAATTTCGATTTAAAAAGTTATTCTTATTTTGTATATATATTATATATATAGGGTAGATTGATCTTGATAGGAGAAAACAAGATTTAGGAAAAAGTTGGCTTTCTTGCAATACAAAATACTCTCTTAATTTCCGTTGATGTTTTTCCTCTCTTTTTTTCCCTCCCTCCTACTTGTCTAGTTTTTGTTGTGTTGTAAATAACAATTGATTTCTGTACTTTGAAATTATTTGTTCTGTTTCAGTTATCTATGAGTCATTTTATACGTCTACAAATATATTTATAGATAAACTTAGTATTTTAGAATTCGTTGGAGCATTGAAAATTAGTCTAGTAAAATTAATCTAAGCGAAAATCCAAATAAAGCCTATTACTAATTTATAGTTAAAATTCTAAGTTTAAATTGAATTTTATGCAGTTAAAATGCTATTAATACTATAATATATAATATACATAATCTGTTAATATTCATACACTTGAACCCGTCTTAAATCACGATTGAGAACGTTTTATAAAGTGTAAAGAATGTTTTCAGAATCGTGAATTCCATCATCCTTAATCATTTTCATAGCAATTCGTGTAGTAAACGGTAGTTAAAAATGCGAAGGGAATGTATAAAGACTATAATTAGGTGCCTAGATTCAAACTAATTCTAGCCTTCGTTCCTACCTCTTAGTATCTAGACTACTTTAGTCCCTTTCTCATGCGTGCTTCTACCATTCTTAACCACTGTTTACCACGTCAAAAAAAGCTTAAATCCTGTCAAGGTTGGGTTTAAATCACGGATAATCTAGATCACGTTTCTGAATATTTCACAATGGCTACACAATAATACACATACCTAAACAACTAGGTATGTGTCTAGCTACTGTACTTTGTAATAAATGTGAGAAAATGAGCTTATTGTACGAGATTTAAACACGAATTTCGGTGGTTTCATCACGCTCGTTGTATACGACATAACTTTAATGAAAATAACGTGTTTCTTTACTAAACAATGTGAAGTTTTTACAGTATATAAAACTGGAACGTGAACAGAACAGCAAAGTCATCGTAAACAAGCTTTTACGATTAGTTATAGCTTCTTAAATATGATTAACAAGTAGGAAAGTAAAACGGATTAAAGACTTTAAAGATTCCCTTTGTCAGGCGCATTAAGAAGGGATTTTTATAACATCAACATAAATTTCACGACACTCAATTCTTTAAAATAGCATTTACTTAAGTAAAATTAAGTAAAATCCTATTTAGTAATTTTATTATTGAATCAGATCAAAAGAATCGTTAATGAAGTCAAATGGAATTTTCAAGAGCTTTCATACAACGTTTTATCAAACATAATAAACAGAAATTAATGATTTTCGGATAAATTACTTTAAAAGAAATTTATTTTTATGTCGTAGAGATGTTAAATATATTTAATTATTCTATTTATTATAATGTTTAATTCATATTTCTTTCTTAACGTACTAAAGCATCGTTTACGACCTAACTTTTAAATTAATACAATTGTTTATTATCGTGATAAAATATGTAAAAATATAATTATAAATTAGCCCTGTTAATAATAATTTTCCTTCTTAATTATATCGTAAAGGTTATGAGAAACGTCTCATAGAATGAGTCACTTTTAACTTCTCTCATAAGTTTCAAGTTACTTAGATTAAATCAAGACAGATTTAAATTTAGAATCGTAAATACAGTCTTTTTAAACATAAAATATAATAATTTATATTTAAAAAACTTATAATTTCTAGTCAAAAACGTCTTAAAAATCAAGTCGTATCATTAACTAGAATATATTAAAATTTAAATTAGTTAGAACTAACGTAGCATTAAAAGTTTTAAAATTAATGGTTAAGTATAAATATATATATATATATATAAAAAGTAAAATATATAAAAATTATTTTAGTTGGAAACGTAATAGGATCTCAGGATGATAAATCTTATCAATATGACACATTAAAAGTAATTTTTGATTAAATTATATAATTAATTCTCACTAAATCATAAATAATGAGATAACTTTATCATTGACAAATGAAGAAAAGTATAAGTTGTCTTGAGAAACCACCACAAAAACCATCTTCATGATAATATTGATGAGTCGTGACATGCAAAGTTCGTTGTCTAATCATTTCAAATTTTCATTCCAAGGATTTTTAAAGAATTGGAAAATGTCCAGAGACTAAAAATATATATCAAAACATTAAAAATTCTTTCCCATTTTATCTAAGTACTAACATAAATTAGTAGAATTAACACGTAAGATTTACTCCTCTTCGGCTTACTTTCGGTTGAACAAACTTAATTAAAAAAAAATGAAACCTGAAACACAAAAAAATAAAATAAAATAAAATAAAACTTGTAGCAGGGTTTCGTTATTGAACGGATGTTTAATTTGTTCTGATCTTTCTTATGAAGAAGAATTTTTGTCATTGTTAGATTTGTAATTGGTTGTCTGGAAACTAATCAAACAATTACACTGCGGTATTTTTTACATGGAGTTTCCTCTACTGTTTTATTTTTCTATAGCTTATAAGTAAGAAAAAAAATATCCAGCAACGAGTTGCTTAAGTTTCCCGGCAGCGTTTAAAACTGCAAGCTTAATTTTGAGGGTAAAGCAATCGTCATTAAATCCGACCCTACGCGAGATACGACGCACGACCCCCTTTATCTCTCCACCCCGTCGACATTTAACAACCAAAATTTAGTAGCATCAATCACCCTAAAACACAAAACTCCATGCAAAATTTCAGAAATTTTCGTCGAGAAACACAGGAGTTATTAAGCTTTAAATTGGGTGAAGAAAATCGTGCACCCCTCCACACACACCCTAAATATCCATACATATAGGGGAAAAAAACCCGAATTTCTTTTTACATTTCTCGACGTTTAATTCCAAAAATTTAAAAATGAGGGAGGGAGGGAAGGTCAATTTTTAACAGAGACAATAAAGTGGAAATAGGAGAAAATTTCAAAAATATTATATGAATAAATAAATAATCAAATAATTTAATTTTAAACTATTTAATAGAAAGTGCCAAAGCGTTAATTTAGTAATTAGGTTTGTTACGATTCAGTTTAACAATTTGACCAGATTGAATCTTAATACATTGTGTTGAGGGCGGTTGTGTGAACTAATTTAATCTGTTTGGTTTTGGAAAATTTTTGAATATCGTTACGGTTTGTTAGGTTTTACTTTTGTGTAAACAACGTGGGAAACTGCAGAAAAAACATTTGATTTAGTAAGCATCCGGCATGTAATGAAAAGAATAAAATATATATATATATATATATATATTTTTTTCAATGTTTGTAAGCATTGTTTGAATGTAAAATGAAAACAGCGAGAAGGAGTAAGATGAAAGTCGAAACTGAACAAAACTGTAGTTAATGACATGGTTATACACCGATGGAATAAAAGAGATCAACAGAGTTACTGAAGAAAGACAAATTCTCTTAACAGTTCAGTTGGGAGAAGTAACAGCTTCTTTCGTGCTATGAATACAAAATAGAAAACTCAGTGCAAATATAAAAGTTATAGAAACACTTCTCCCGGAAAATAAAATAAAATAGGAAAAAAAAACAAAGGAATGCGAATAAATATGCCAATTTCCTTGTTTATATTATTAAAAATTTCATCATTCCATGCTGTTAAAAGCAACAACAGTTCACCCGAAAGAAGTATAGATCTATTGGGAAAAGTTGTTTAAAGTCATCTAATCAAAAAAGCTTTGAAAGAAGAAATTGGAAAAATGAATAATATTATCTTCCTTTACAAGTTAAACAATTTTCTAAATAAGATTAAAGAATAGTTTAAATTCTCTATGTATATAATTTCGACGTCTACTAATTCAACTAAAATATTTTAGCGTGATTTGCATACATAATTAAATTCACGCATTAACTAACATTGATTTAATAAGCATAAATTCTCATCGTTAAATATTTCGTACATAAATAATAAATACATTTAAAAATTACCCAAAAAAAAGTAGAGAAAATAAAAATAATTATAATAAAAAAATCGTTAATGAAATAATCGGTTCGTGAAATTAAATTTTCTCGAAACGAAAAAAGAAATAGAAAAAAAAAAGTTAAAGTAATCAGCCTTGAAAAAAAAATAATAATAATTCAATTTCCCGGAAAAATAGAGAATAAATTTATTTAAAAAAAAACAAGCACGAGTAATTGATCATAATTAAGTAGTAATTGATGACAATTAAGAAGAAATTGATAACACTTAAAACGGAATTAACGAAATTAAATGAGAATCAATTTCAACAATGCAAGAAACTCAATTAAAAATTAATGGCAATTAAACGAGAATTAATTTTCTTTCAATTTCGGAAACTGATTAAATTTTATAGGAAAAGAAAAAATTTTAATTTACAATTAAATTCGGCGTAAAATAGAAAAGTTCAAATTTAATTTTAATTGAGTAATTTTTAATATTAATTAAATTCTTAATTGTAATTAAAAATTAAATTTCTCTTCTGAATTCCGTTCGGTGTAAGGAATTCGATGACCGGAAGAATTAATTTTTTCTTTTTTTTTTTTTATATAATTTTTTTTTCTTAAGAATCGGAAACTTCGTAGCAGGAACTATACACGATTATTTTAAGCAAGAATGCTTTTATAGGGTAACAACCTTGGGAAAACAGACGGTGGCCATTTTATAAGAAATAAAGTATGAGAGAGAAAGATAAGAGTGCCTTTTTTATATATGAACGATGATCGAAAATATGTCTTTATCTCGAGAAAAATGATCAAGGCTCTTAACATGCCGATTGATATAAATTACTTTTGGATATTATATCTAATAATTTCATCACACATTTGACCCTAAAAGCTACTTACATATCTTTTAATTACTTTCCGATATTTTAATTTATTAAAATATGACAAGACTCGTTTGAAAACTTGTAATATAATAATTAATTAACAAACAGGATTGTAATTTAGTAAAATATTTGTTTAAAAATATATATATTTTTTTTTTATAAATAAAATAACATGCCAGTAAGAGCATCACCGCCAAAAACAGGTCTTGAACTTCGACCTACCGAACACGTTTGGACACGAAGAATTTTGATGAATGTATTGTTAAAATTGTTAGTTTTTTGGGCTTGGCTATTTTAATTAAAATAAAGATTTAACTGTTTTTTAAAAAATAAAAACGGAATCTCAAATTACAATTTTAGGAA
The DNA here is from genome assembly GCF_000671375.1 of Centruroides sculpturatus. Taxonomy (NCBI): domain Eukaryota; kingdom Metazoa; phylum Arthropoda; class Arachnida; order Scorpiones; family Buthidae; genus Centruroides; species Centruroides sculpturatus. The sequence goes on from NW_019384568.1 coordinate 63,538, forward strand.
TTCGAACCCCAGATGAGTCTCTATCATTTATGGTGTTGGAATAGAAAATTTTCTTACCTTTTAAGAAAGAATTACATGGGTTGGATATTATTTTAAGGCTGACATGTACTATAGATGGGAAATTAAGATGGATCCACGCCTCAGTCAATTCTCTGTAGATAGCACACGCACTGTGTAAGTAGCTGCTGTAGTAATCCACAGATCGTTGCAGTGACTTTCCTACTGTGAATGACCGTTCCCTTCTGCCGTCGAAGCCAACTCATGGTTAGACGGTGGGCGGAAAGAGAAGTGGAATGTGCCATTTTAACAATAGAAGGGGGTGTTCGGCCGATGCCGGCGGGATGTGTTCTTGTCTACTCGAACTGAATCGATTGATTCAAAGATTTGTGTTTGTTGCGTAAGATAGTTACAAATAATTTAATTTTAAACTATTTAATAGAAAGTGCCNCACGTTTGGACACGAAGAATTTTGATGAATGTATTGTTAAAATTGTTAGTTTTTTGGGCTTGGCTATTTTAATTAAAATAAAGATTTAACTGTTTTTTAAAAAATAAAAACGTAATCTCAAATTACAATTTTAGGAATTCGAACCCCAGATGAGTCTCTATCATTTATGGTGTTGGAATAGAAAATTTTCTTACCTTTTAAGAAAGAATTACATGGGTTGGATATTATTTTAAGGCTGACATGTACTATAGATGGGAAATTAAGATGGATCCACGCCTCAGTCAATTCTCTGTAGATAGCACACGCACTGTGTAAGTAGCTGCTGTAGTAATCCACAGATCGTTGCAGTGACTTTCCTACTGTGAATGACCGTTCCCTTCTGCCGTCGAAGCCAACTCATGGTTAGACGGTGGGCGGAAAGAGAAGTGGAATGTGCCATTTTAACAATAGAAGGGGGTGTTCGGCCGATGCCGGCGGGATGTGTTCTTGTCTACTCGAACTGAATCGATTGATTCAAAGATTTGTGTTTGTTGCGTAAGATAGTTACAAATAAGCATATATACGGATTTAAGTAATGTATATAATAAATAAATATATTTATTTATTTTTGAATAAAAGTATTATAAACCGGCAAGAGCACAAATATATATGTTACATTCGATCGTTTATATTATAGAGTATTTTTTTTATACGTTAAAAAATAATAAACACATTTTAAATCTGATTAAGAACAGTAAATTTTTATTCTAATTTTTAAAATAATTAATAAATTAAGTATGTTAATTAATATTAATGGCATATCTTTGTAAAAATTACTTAAAAATTAATATTACATTAAGATAATTGCAATCCTTTATCATATTAATGAAAAAGTAAACTTGAAAAATAATTTTTTACAATTTAAATTTGATAAAAAGTATAAAAAAAATTCCCATTAATCTATGTAAATAGAATAGAGACTTGAATGAAGAGATAAATGAAGTACAGTATACTAAATATATATATATATATTTATCAAACAAAAGGTCATCGATCTCTTTATAGAGTCAATCAAAAATTTTGACCCTTTTTTTTAAAGTGACAGCTTACAACTAATACAAAACAATTTGTAGAAATCATTTTTCAATTTTTATTTATCTCTCACCTACACTCACTCTTCTCAACCCTCCTTTTTTTCTCTGTGTACACACTGAGCCACGTATCATTAATGTAAACACGTATACAATTTAAATGTAATTAAAATTTAAATATATATATAATTTATCGAACGACATTTTTAATACGTGGTGCCATAACTTTCTTTTTTTGTTCTATTGTATAACAATTTATAAACTTTCTTGACGTATGACTTGGCGCAAACACAGACATACAGACATATATTATACGCTTTATATATTAATCTATACGTCAAAAATTATAAAAACATTCGAAGATAGTTAATAAAGATACATATCATTCATTTTGTACAAGGAAATATTACTTTTTTTTTAATCTCGTAATAATATTTTATCATTTTTTCAAATGATAAAGGATATCTTATCATTAAAAAAAAACTATTTTTAAATTAATATATTCGTTATTTAAAAAAAAGGAAGAAAGTTTATATCAAAATTGTAGATTTTTATCAATAAAATTATTTTTATTTTTAAATTTAACATTTGATATATTCCAGAGTAAAAATAAATTTATATTTATACGTATTTTTAAAAATATATTTTTTTTAATTTTATTTTTCTAGAGGAAAATTTTTTAAATTTATTTAATTTCAGGTTATGTTTATAGAATTTTTTATTTTTGCATGGAAAATACCCCTAAATGTTAGAGGGTATTTTCCACGTAAAAACCTCTGAAAATTCTTTGCACA
>NW_019384568.1:66068-71494 GCF_000671375.1 Centruroides sculpturatus
GGGATATTTTCCACGTAAAAACCTCTGACACCTAGTGTTAGGGATATTTTCCACGTAAAAACCTCTGACACCTAGTGTTGGGGATATTTTCCACGTAAAAACCTCTGACACCTAGTGTTAGGGATATTTTCCACGTAAAAACCTCTGACACCTAGTGTTAGGGATATTTTCCACGTAAAAACCTCTGACACCTAGTGTTAGGGATATTTTTTCCACGAAAGTAAAACTTTAACACTAAGTGTTAGGGATATTTTTTACGCAAAAAACCTCTGACACTTAGCGTTAGGGGTATTTTGCACGGTATTGGCTACTTACTGTCAAGGGTATTTTAAGAAAAAAAATTCACATATTTTTCTGTAAAATATTTCATTATTTCTTTAATTAATTAAATTTATATTATATAAATTAAATATTAAATATATTCTGCAAATTTTAGTTATTAAATAAGGAAGTTGTTTTTATTTTATGTATAAAATTGGTCAGTCAGCAAGAAGAAACTTCCTAACTAATAGAGGACAATAGAAGATTGCACCTGTCTTCACTTCGATGCAATATATGGTCATCAAAAGAGAATCGGTCAAGTTGTTCTGACATAAAAAGACAGAACAAGTCAATGAGTGACAACCCGCATTCCCATTGCAGAAAGCATACAAAAAGAAATAAACAATAGAAAATTTCCTTCCTTTCTTAATTTCTTTTTCCATTTATTACTTGATGATGATGATGATGATGATAAATATATTCAACTTATTAATGTTAATTAAAATTTTCAAATGTATTTTAGTATATACAGGGTGGCCCATAAGTCAGTTAGCATCGTGTAAGTTCAGGTAATTAAACACGTAACAGATTAAAACAATACGACAGTAATTTAGCCTTTCAAACGGTTAACTGACTTCTGGCCATTCTGTATTATAAAATTAATAGAAAAAAACGCGATTAAAAATTGATTTTAAAATATAAGAAAAGTGACAAAACTGATTGAATATTAAATGGAGAATTCATAAATAACATATAAGAACTCATTGCATATTTAACGTTTATAGGCCTATATATATATAAAGTATTGTTTACTTACATATATAAATAAAATAGAAAATCGTATGAATATATAAAATTTTAATAAAAATAATTTCAAAATATAATTTCTTATACATATAAATCTTGTTTATCAATACACCTTCTCCAATAACTTATTTAAAATGATAACCAATTCGAATTTCTCTTATTGTTTATATAAGAAAAAATAAGCCTGAAAGATGATAATAATACATATAAATTGTACCTTTTGATAAAGATTTTTATCGATAAAATTAAACAAAATAATAATAATAATAATAAATTTTACTTAAGTTTTACCCTGTTCTTTTACAGCTTGGAAATATAGTTTTGAGAAAACGAAAGGTGGGAGGGGAGAATGGGAGAAAATAGAAGAAGAAAATCAATTTCTGACTTCAACACACGCACTCCCAAAATACGATACTCGAAAAGAATAAAAATCTATCTGACTGCCTTTCCTGTTTCATTTTGTAGTGTAGTAGACTAGTTCCTCTCAATCACTTGTCTTGGGCGAGAAAATATTTCCATCTACCATCCTACACTGTTGGTCCTATTCATAGCTATAAGTTGAGTGAAGTCGATCTTTTCAACTCTGGCAAATTCCTTCTCTCTGGTGGACTGTGGAATGCGAAATATTTCTTCTTTTCAAACTGAGAAACATTACGCCCCCCTCTCTCTCTCTCACCTTTTATTTAAAAAATAAAAAAACACTGAAATATGTAACTGTAAACAGTGTTTATTTAGTAATTTATGTAGTAAATATAACTTGAAATACTTTCTAAGAAAGTTATCTAGTCCAATCTTCCATTAATATAATGGTATGTATAACTGGCCCCTATAAAAGCGTGCCATATGAGGGCGGTGTCTTTATGTGTGTACCCATCAAAAGTCGGGGTGTGAACTGGTGAACTATAAAGTGGGTGTGACAAACTAACAATTTGCTAAAGAATTTTACTTACGAAAAAGTTATATCAATTGTTATCTTATATATATATATATGTCACATGTATTTTTAANTGTATAATTTATTTACAATTATTCATAATTCATTTCCTCTTTAATTCTAGATTATTTTCTTGTATTTAAACGTAAAATAACTTTAAAAAAATGCATTATTCTTATAGAAAACAATCAAAATATTTAGATTTTTTTTTTTGCTCATTGTACGAGTACTTGTTTACTTTAAAAGTACATAGAATTTTAATAATTAATTGTTGGAATTTGCATAAATAAACAATTCATTCTGTTCATTAATTTTCAAGTAAAATTAACACCAAACAATGAATCAATATTAAAGGAGAATAATCAATTAAATCATAACAAAATTTTAGTCCTGATGTTGCGCAGGAACAATTGCTCCTGGCACAAGAAGATGAGTCACACAAAGTCGTCATTTTATGACTCACTCACCTTGAACAACCTGCACACTCCATTTGCTAACAGTTCAATAAACACTTTGTATATAAATCTAATTAATATAGTTTAATCTTATTACTAAATATTGAATTTTTGCCATTTTTAATTTAAGTATTTCACCTTTTACCTCAAGTCAATAGATAAATATACTTATATATATATATATATATATATTCTACAGGTAAAGCTATAAAACTCACTCTTTTCTATCAAGGCAATTGTAAAAATAACCTAGTCTCTAAGAAGGGATCAGTAAATCTTCAAGTTTTAAAGGCAATATCCCCTTTTCTCTTGAACTTCCATTAAAGTTCGATACTCCAGTCATCAAAGAACAATTGAAAGAATCATTTATATATCTATTAAGTTAAAGAAAAAAAGGAAAAAAAGTAATTTCAACTTTAAAACTATTATATCATATACCATTTTTTTCTTTTTAAAAACTATATATTTCTAAAGATAAATTCAAGATTTTAAGTTGGATTTTATAAAACATTAGTATCTTCTACATATTCTTTATTGCTAAATGTATAATCCTTAGCACTTAAAGTGCATAAGAATAAGATTTTTCAATCTTGTTCCTGTGTTTAAGTAGTATTTTTTATTGTCAATAAAGTTTATTACGCTATCGAGAAATGTGCATCAAGTTATAAAGTTTAGTCGAGAAAGCAAAGATATCAGATGGACTTGTAAGATTTATCCATTTGTTTTATTTATATTTTCCTTTCTTTTTTTTTACTCCAGCATCAAAGGATTCTTATTGCACTCCAAAATGGGCATGAAAATAATCTGAGAAAACTGTAAAATTTATTTCCTAAATAATAAAAGTATTGTTTTTCCTCTGTCTTATCCAAAATATGTAGAATTTGAGAAAGAGGAATTTGATTATACTACATGTCTTGGGGATGTAGAACTGTCATTTCGTCTAACAGACCTCCCCTTACGTTATACATTTTTTTGATTGGGGAATTTATAACGTAGAGAAATGTTAGGGGGTTTATATAACCACGTGTGTGGAGGACAAGATATTGTTCATCAACTTTAAAGCTTAATAACTTCTGTACCTTTTGTTGAAATTGTGTGAAATTTTACTGAGAGATGTGCGTATTACGGTCATCGACACTGTTAAATTTTGGAGGTTAAAGGTCGAGGGAGTGAGGAGCTAGAGAAGATCATGTGACATATCTCGAGTGTAACGAAGATTTTACTCTTTATTACTGCTTTTCTGTTTACACTTTTACATTCCTGCTGTTATATATAACAGAGGAAAAGTTACGGTCGTAGATCCCCCGAAATCTTTACATTTTTGGATCAGGGGACCTTGAAACGTCCAGAAAAAAAAATTTAGGGGATTTCTTTCGTATGTACTGAGGGGTGGTGCCACGATTTCGTTTACCCAGTTTGAAGCTTAATAACTCCTGTGCATTTTGTCGAAATTTTATGAAATTTTGCGGAGAAGTTTATACATCAGGGGAGAATATTTGTAGTTGTTTTCAGGAAAATCGGACCATTTATTCGGGAGATATGGCTTCCAACAACTTAATATCTACCGAAGCAATCTGAAGACCTAAAGGTTAAACGGTTGTAATTATTAAAGATCAAAACAAATAAAGATACCGAAAAAGACAGCCAAAAAACGTTGCCAGTCGTTTTAATATAAAAATAAAAATTTTTCACCTTTAATTTTTAATGTATCATTTACTTTTAATTATAAACTTACGTAATTTGATCTGAAAGATGATTCATAACGGACATAAATTTAGAAAACAGGTGTACATTTATGTACCGTTGATAATATATTAAATCAAATAAAAATTTATCTCTTCGAACAAATTCATTTAACCTCTGTAACTTTAATACAAACAAACCTTTGTCATTTTAAACAATACTATTAAATTATATTTTAATTTTTAATTAAGTATACAACTGTACTTCTACGTGTTCGTGTAGTGTGTGAGATTCAGCAAGAAATCTTTAAAGGTATGCCTTCTACCTCCACTTTAATCGAGGAAAACCCTGAATAGGGGGGTGTACTTCCCTAGACAACCGCAAAATCCTCCTCTGCTTATAAATATCGCATTGTGTACCCTGAACTGATAAACATTCTTAAACCACGTTAACAATCTCTGCAACTAGTCAGGGCATAGCAGGGTGTCCAGCCCTACACATCAATGCTGTATTAGTCATTACTTTATTGCCCTATTTACTAAGGAGACAAAAGAATTTCTTCCTTCAGGGTGTTCTACTTCTTCAGACTGACTCAAAATCTTAAATAAATAAAAAAAATTATATAATTTTTTGTTTTCTAGTTAAAATTTAATTCAAAAAATGTGATATAAATAATATAAAATAAATTCCTGGAAGAAATTAAAAATAAGTGAATACACAAGCACTGAATAGGAGAAATGTCTTCTACACTGCACAGAAATACTATTCTTTTGCTGTATAATTTATTTACAATTATTCATAATTCATTTCCTCTTTAATTCTAGATTATTTTCTTGTATTTAAACGTAAAATAACTTTAAAAAAATGCATTATTCTTATAGAAAACAATCAAAATATTTAGATTTTTTTTTTTGCTCATTGTACGAGTACTTGTTTACTTTAAAAGTACATAGAATTTTAATAATTAATTGTTGGAATTTGCATAAATAAACAATTCATTCTGTTCATTAATTTTCAAGTAAAATTAACACCAAACAATGAATCAATATTAAAGGAGAATAATCAATTAAATCATAACAAAATTTTAGTCCTGATGTTGCGCAGGAACAATTGCTCCTGGCACAAGAAGATGAGTCACACAAAGTCGTCATTTTATGACTCACTCACCTTGAACAACCTGCACACTCCATTTGCTAACAGTTCAATAAACACTTTGTATATAAATCTAATTAATATAGTTTAATCTTATTACTAAATATTGAATTTTTGCATGTTTACTTTCCTTT
>NW_019384568.1:72580-78793 GCF_000671375.1 Centruroides sculpturatus
TGTTTTCATAGAAGAACCTCTTTATTAATATTTACAATTATTATTATTATTATTATTATTATTAAACTCATCCTTACTTTAAAAATTAAGCAATTTCTCATTTTATAATGATTAATTATGTAAAACTTTTTAAAATAAAATTTCATAACAGATGGCGCCACACGCAGTTTTAACTGTTTTTTACCTGGAAAGTTATGCAACTCGTTGATGGATTTTTTTAGAATTTAAATATAAATTTTTAAAATCTTAATGGCTTTGAAATATTAATTTTTAAACATTTAAAAAAATATATTAATTTTTTTTACCATATTCTTCCATTTATACTACGGTTCCTGTGCCGAAATACTGAAGATTTTTACTCAAAAATATACAATTTAAGTTGGATCCCCTCAAAGATAAAACACCTAAGTCATTGCCTAGATACTGTAGCTCTTCAGATTTACAAGAAATAATTAAATAAACTTTTCAACTAACATGAATACAATTATAAATACCTGTGAAACCACTAAACACTGGTTGTGGTTTAGCGCCTGACCACATGTGGTTTCCTGGATTTCTCCACTCGCTTAATACCTATTTCTTATAATAAGTCCTCCCGTGAGGCACCCTTAACGACAGATCTCCCACGTGTTTCGTTGCCCTATTCCATCTAACAATCATAAATACATGAAGATTATTAATAGATTACCATTTAAAAGGACTTTACATAAAAGCTAAATCACAATTAAACCCCTATATAACGCCTTAAACCCCTATATAACTTTTTTCTTATTATTATTTTAAAATAATATTTTATACACCCTTAAAGCGTATGATCTTTATTAATTATATTATCTATGTTATTGCTTATTTGCCTCTTTATGTTGGCTCTAAGCTTTAAGATAGGTGAGAAGTAAACTAACGATTATTAGCATTAAAATAACGTTGCTGTAAATAAAAGATATCCAGAATGTTACATTAGGAAAGTTTTAAGTAGGAAGTTTGTAACCGAGGATAGTCATTATCGTGGATACTTTCTAGATAAGAGGATACAATAAAGATATACTAGTCATTCAGGAAAAACCTCGCGAGATATCTTGATGAGGAGCTAAGAACTACAAGATAGATGGAAAGAGAAGAACTGATGGAAAAGGAAATCTTTATCTACACTGAAATAGGAAAGATTAAGGAGTTCGCGTAGATTTCAGCAAGAAAGGCGTAAAAATCAGCCATTTTTCTTCCAACAGGAAGAGTAAAATTAAACATTCTTTAGTTTAAAAGAAAGCATAAAAGTACACAGTTTTCTCAGAAAATTTCTACAAAAACAGTAGTTTTTCTGGTATATTATTTTACAAGATAACACGCAGATTTTTTTTTTTTAAATAATAAAGTATTTAATTCGTTTTTATACAGATTTACGGAGGAGTAAAATCAAATGATCTCCTGTTTTTATGGATCCTTACAAGAAAACTTGAGGAGAAAAAGTATATTATTTATTATTTAAGAAAATGTAAAGTATTAATTTAAAACAAAAACAAAGGAATCTTGCTGTTTTGTTAAATTAGACCCAGGTGCGGTCTGGCGATATCACAATTGGCAATGAAATGTAAACAGCAATTAAGGAAGTAAACAAGTGGAAGGATGACCAACCACATTCTGGTCAGCTCAGACGTTTAAGAAACATTCGCGCGCAACCTCCTTCCTGATTGGTCAAAAGTTGGCTCTCAAGAACATTTAAATTGGGGAGAAGTTCGGAGTAAAAAGTGTACAGAGTAAGGCTCGGAACTGATAGTATTTATAACTCCGATACTAGGCAAGTTTTCTGACAGTAGAGAGAGATTCTACATTCTTCCAGAAAAAAATAGTGAAGGTTCGCATGTTTATAGTACAAGCCATTGGTTTTGTAAACTCTCAGCTATGTTTTCATAGAAGAACACAAGCCCTTGGTTTTGTAAACTCTCAGCTATGTTTTCATAGAAGAACACAAGCCCTTGGTTTAATAAACTCTCAGCTATGTTTTCATAGAAGAAAAAACATATTTATTTTTATAAATTTTTAATAAATGAACATTTGTTCTCATAGATTCAGACAAAGAAATGTGAAAATAAGCTCCTTCAATTTACATATTTTACACCAAATCACACACACAAAAAAGAAACAATTTCGTTTATAAACATGCAGAAAAAAAGTATAAAAATAAGTAGTTTGTTTTGTTGATTAGCTTCCTGAAAAAAAACCTGTAAATAAAAATTCTATTTGTTCATTTCTATCGTTCTTAGAGAAAAAATTTAAGCATTTTTTTTAGAAAATAAAAAATAAACTACTTTAATAAGTAGATATTTACATAATTTACAAGAAACATAACTCAAATAGTTCTTGGTTAAACTGGTAAACACACAGACACACATACACATATGTAAGTATTATACATGAGATAATAAATAACGGATTATGAATATAATATACATGTAATATAATTATTAAAATTTATATTTAAGAGCAATAAATGCCACCAAATACAAAATAATTGCCAAATTATGAGGTTTAATAATTCTAGCTATAAAATTGAGGTTAATTATATTTCTCTCATTAAAATTTTTAGCTGTCCACTTGACCTCAAACACGTAAAATAAATGATATTTGTTATAAGAAATTTCATCTATTTTAATTAAGAAATATTATTATTATCATTATTATTATTTAATTAATGAGAGGTGTGGAAGAGTATCATCCCCCTGTCTAGTTATAAACAAACGTATGTCACTCCCAATGAGAAGGTTATGTATGTGTTTCTGTACATATAAATTGAATTTCTACTTCGTTTTATGGGGGTATCGATTATGTATTTACCATTGTTACGTAACAAGTAGAAATGAGGTTTACACAGCTGTACTGTATTATGCAGTGTGATCACTTACATCAATGAGTTATGTGAAGAGGGAGTGCAGTCTTCTAATTCGCTTTTCATGGCAATTTCTAACGTTACTATCGGGAGTTTTTTTTTATTGTTATTTATGCTCTTTTTAAGAATTTAGATGATGTAGATGCTCCTTAAAATAGTAACGCAGTTGAGTGAAGCGATAAAGCAACTTAACACATGGACCATCTGCTAAGAGAAGGGTGCCTTTCGAGAGGACTTTCTATGGGAATCTGGCTGATATAGACAAGCTTTTGTCGTGAAAACCCCTAAACAGACTTGAAATTCTCTTTAAAACTAACAGTTTCCTCTAAGATCTGAAACAATTTCCCCTAAACAGTGTAATTTTCGCTTTAGGGTACAGGTGGAGTGGGCGCAGTTTAGAAAAGGCATAATGTGATGAATCGAACTGCTACAGAGAATAGTAATTGACTTTTGGATGCTCCTGCTCGTCGCTGAAACTTCGCCAATATGAGCAGACTTTACATTTTTTCCTCTAAATTTCTCCCAATTCTGCTGATTTCCTCCTAAATTTAGGAGGAAAACCCTTAAATTTGCATATTTAGGTATTACACAAGTAAAGGAAACAAGGCAGTTGGTCAGGAGCGAAATAGAAATATCCGTTAGGGCGGTAAATTGCGCTGTAAGACAGTAGTAGATAACTGATAATGCCTTAAAAGGTAAAATTAATATGTAATTGCTTATGCAAGTTTCATATAACAGCGATTTCATCAGTGTATTGTATTGCTATTAATTATTGAATGCGATAAATCCTTAGTCTCGTATCAAATTTATAACAAAGAGGACCACCTATACACACAAAAACATAAATATTATTTAATTTTTTCAATTTTTAAACAAAATTTTTATGTTTACCTGTTACCAATTGTTTTTATACAATACAGGGTATTGTAGTATAGAGAGAGACATACCTCTGAACAACGGCCATTAACGAAGAGTGGCCGTTGTTTAAAGGTTATTTTGTATGCATCTTTGTTAAAAAGTTCCCAGAGAAATGGCCGTTGTTTAGAGGTTATGTTATATGCATTTTTGTAAATAAACATCTAGTGGGTGGTGTCCGCTATAACAAGATGTTTGTATAATATGCAAATTACTTATAGACTTTCTCTTTCTTGAAAAATTCCATTTTTAAAGGATAATGTGACTTGTTAAATAGCTTTCACCTTGACTGAACTTATTTACCTACCTGCTAAATATAGATGTTTACTGTTCTCACGATTTAACAGATACTGCAAATGAAGGTATGAATAGGGGCATTTAACACATGATCAGAGAATAGCCTTTAGGTAATGACATAATGGAAGATGGCTTGTCTACACGTAATTGCCTTTCGCATAAATTACGTCTAGGCAAATTATCGAAGGAGTGGGTGCGAACCCTTCACCCTCACTTCGTAATTTCACTTGTTTTTTTTTTCAATTATTATACTGTGTGGGATGTGGGACGAGGTCTTCGATGAGTTTTCAGCACGCATTAATGACCTCAACCGGTTGTATTCGTTAAAATATCTCGCAGATAAGAAGGTATGCAGGTCAAAGTGCTCTCGAGACATCACATTAATGGTTTGACTGATCAATTTTAAATGTGTCTTGGGGTTTCGAGTCAATTTTAAGCACGTAGTTTGCGAATAGTGATGGTTGTACCAGGTAATTCTCGAGTTTCACTAAAGAAAAATAGGGTGTAAACATAATATTATAATACTTTATGATTATGTGGCCATTATTTGTACAGATTAGCGAGAGCGTAAAGGGCTAAGGAGTACCACTCAGGCAGGGTGATCCTTCTGGATATTGTGGGCCCGGCTTGCTAAAAAGAGAAATAGGTCCTCTTAGTGAACACAAGGCAGAAAGAATTTTTATAAAAAGGGGCACGCAATACCCTCACAGAGATGAAACTCGAGTAAACAGGAAAACAGAACGTGTCACACGGATAAAATTTCATCACAGTGGAAGTTTGATCACATTGTCGGATTAGCGAGAGTCATACTGTACTTTGAAATCGTCCAACTTTGTAATTATCATTTACCTTCACAAAATATCAGCTTAGATAATTAGGGAGACTAATCTAACTGTATCGAACAATACATGTTGTAAGCAATTATGTTAATTTTTAGATAATTTGTTAGGATTACATTCTCACCGTTTGATATCAAGATGTGTTAATCCCTAGTTTCCTTTTATATATATTTAGTTCACGGAATGATTTTATATTCTCTTAAATTTAAAGAGACAGATTAGTAAGAACCATCACTTTATAATTGATCGAGCATAAAACCATTAAAGTGATTACATTTACAATGATTTCAGTTCTCCTTTGGATTCTTTAAAGGATTTTACTAAATTCTAATCTTTTGTAAGATTTCCCTTCATTGTCCTCATCGTGGTTACTTCATCAAAAATTTATAAGATTTTAGTAATTTCACAGCAAACTCCTGTTTACTAGACACTAAAATCATCAACCGTTGTATATAACATGTCCATAGAGATGAATATTTTAATTGTATAATTGTAAGCGGTGGCGTAACCAATATTTCGGGGGTGGGAGCAAATTAGAACGAGCCCACCAGTAGTCACGTGGGGGGGAAAACATCGAACACGTTAGGGGCCAGTTCCCATAGAAAATCCTCACACCTGGGCACGTGTCGCGTGGCCTTAAACAAATAAACCTGAACAGAATTAGAATGTGCAAACCTTATGCTGGTTGGTCCAAAAATCAGTTAACCGTGTTTTCAAGTACCATTACGAATGTAAACTATGCCTTGTAATTTATGTATTACACTAGTAGCAATTTCTTCTGAAGCGATTTATGACTAAAAATTTATGTAAATAATAGAAATGGTAAATTGACTTTTGAGCCACCCTAGAGGCTTATTAAAATGAATTAATTAAGTAATGTAAATTACTTTCTATCGTTAAAACGTTCATTTTGTTTCCTGTTTTTATCTTTATCGCTTGTTTTCGTATTAATTGATTCTTCACTCCTTACTGTATTTAATATTTATTACGTTATTTACACCGATTTTAATTATATTTAACACAGAAAAGGTTACATGACGATAAAATGCCTTTTTTAAAAGGGTAATATAATAAATAAATAAATAATAATAAGATAAAATGTGCTGTGTACAGTGGATATACTTCTTACATTAACAATTTTCATCATAAAAAAAAATAAAAATATAAAAATAATTTAATTCATTAAAATTTAATATTTAAACAAATAAAATAAATAAAAAAGTATAATAAAAAATAATATAAAATAAACTGTAATTGCCAAAATCCAAAAAACTATATAGG